>NC_135228.1:11964026-12214026 GCF_052324685.1 Brachyhypopomus gauderio
GGTCTCTGAGCACCACATTCACTGGAGGAGATGGTGAGGCTCAAGTAGCGCAGACTAAACAACAGAAGTGGCTTCAGCAACCCGCAGGGTATTTATGAGTGGTATTAGATCCGGACAAAGGTGCTTCAGTATGCCTGGATCTTCAATATGGGCGATTATCAAACTCAAACAATATTTCAATTTGATTATTTCAGTTTGCAGGTTTCAGTTTGATCCACATAGCAGCAAATGGCCACAAATCCTCAAAACCAGACTAGGAGATGCACTGAACTGTCACACTTTAGCATGTGGAACAGGTTCAAAGGCCCATTCAAAAGGAAAACTTGCAAAACTTTGGTGCGGGAGCAATATGTATCTGCCTGTTTAGCTTATTCCTCTAATAATCAACTGTCCATCTCCTTGCACTTCAGATTCATATCATGCACATAGTAACATATATACATGCATAATAACATATATACAAACTATACAAACTACTATAAACACTTCAAAACCACTAATGTAGACGAGGGGGATGGATCTATAAATGGCACTGGAGAACATGGCAGAAAGGGGGAAAAACCCCAACAATTGGTGTATTGTCGTCTCTCCCTCCCCGCTGGTCGCCGTGCGGAGCAGAAGGCCCCGAGATCAAACAGCACGAGTAACGGTAATTGATGTTGGAGGGAAGTCGCGACCCGCGGAAATGGGGTCCGGCGGATGAAAGGCGAGAGGCGTTTTGCAGGGGCGGCCAAACAGATTGCTTAGTGTTTGCCTTTCATACAGTCCTTCAGATCCGCGGATACTTGCGCCATCAAAACTCCCGCGTTCTGAGCGCTCGGGCCTCGGCGCGGGGCGAGAGGCTGCACTCCGGAGCGGAGACGCGGGGCGTGCTGTGCCACGTCGGAGGTGAGGAGGGCCTATCAGTCCCGCTTTGTGCGCCTGCTGCTCTTAACGTACCCTGTCCGGAGATCTGGCAGCTCCATCGCGGGCGACGCTCGCTGACGCTGAACTCGGGGGAGGATGAGATGAGAGGCTGATGAGCGGTCTGGGGCAAACAAGGGCTTCTGTAGTTGGGGTTTTTGGGGGCGGGGGGTGTTTGTGTGTGTGTATGCGGTGTGTGTGTGTGTGTGTGTGTGTGTGTGTGTGTGTGTGTGTGTGGAGGTCAGGTACAGGCCAGTTTGGATTTCTTCTCCGTGACGTGGCTGAACTGGCCCCTTTTACTCGAACATAGACAACAATGTCCCCATTTAATTAAAGAGTGATATGAGAGGTGGATTCTGGGAGAAAAAAAAAGGAGCCTCTTTTGATCTTGGAGTCGGTGAGCGTTACATCAGTAGATTAATTTCAGCTTTCAAAGGGTCACCGAGCTGATGAGCTCGCTGCGGTTTTTTTCTCTCTTGTCTCTTCTCTGCATTAATGAAATTGTTGCTCCTCGGGTCAGAAGGCTCAGAGGGACCCGGCACCTGAGAATGCTGGATCACACGCATCTGCGTTCTTGTCCAGCTTCAAACGAGAGTCGGGGACGGTTGTAAATATGACAAATGAAAAGTGACCTCCTTCTCCTATTACTCGCCTATGAGGTCATGCGCTAATCCTACCGCTCACTCTCTTTCTCTCTCTTTCTTCTCTCTGTCTCTCTCTCTCTCAAAAAGGAGAGGATGAAACTCATCACTAACACTCTTAGTCCTCTGCCATTCTAAACTGCCACTCTTACTCAGACTTTATGAGTGTAAAACTTTACGTGGTAGCTCTTAGCTTAGCTTAGCTTAGCTAAACATGGCTGACTGTCTGACACTCTGGACATGCTTCACTGTGATGATGAATCACAAAGTTTAATTGACGGTTGCTGTTTGTGAAATGAATGTTCTTTGTACTACATACTATATTCTCCTCTGTGTTTGAACACTTAAACACTTCTAGATTTATTACATAAATGCATAAATGCTTTTGGCAGTGCAAAGTGAGGATTTCCAGTGGCTGGTTGATTTGCCAGTATTATGTCCCAGTAGTTTGTTTCTCTGAAACTGCATGTGCAGACACTTTTAGCAGGGCTGGAATGCTTCTCTGGACGAGGCCCATAGTGGGCTGGTGTTACCAGCAGGTGTCACATGATCCCCTGTCTGCAGATGTAGAATTTGGCCGGGTGGCCATAAAGTGCTAATGCAGCCTCAGTCACTAAACCTCCACACACACACACACACACACACACACACACACACACACACACACACACACACACACACACACACACACTCACACACACACACACCGTTTCAAATATTTACAGCGGCCGCGGCTCCATCAGTGATGCACGGTCTCTCTCCAGTCAGCTGGAAGAAGGCGTTCTCCTGGCCGGACCGAGTCCCACCGGCCCCACCTCCATCCTCTACCCTCCCTTCTCCTCCCTCTCTCCTCCACCCGACAGGCGCAACAGAGCAGCTTGGCAATTGCATGTGAGTGTGCTTACAAAAGGGAGAGGGTGAATTGAAAAAAATAAAGAAAACAGGGATGGGAGAATAAGAGTAAAAGAGAGAAGGAGAGGAAGAGGAGAAGAAAAAAACCAGCAGATTGCCTGCGAGAACAGGCCCAAAGAGATCATGTTTATCAGAAGGGGGCGGAGTTACGATGCACTCACTCGCCTGCCCACCGGACGCATTGTTGAATTTTGCATTTCTTTCTTTTCATCTGAAGAGAGGGTGGCAGGGGGGATTCTTTTATTTTCTCCCGGGGAGAAAAAAAAAAGTATCAGATTTGTACTTTAGAGAGAGAGAGAGAGAGAGAGAGAGAGAGAGAGAGAGAGAGAGAGAGAGAGAGAGAGAGAGTTGGGATAGACCAGTGTTCCCTTTTGAATGTGGAAACAGTAAATATTGCCATCCAATTCCACGTTTTCGAGTAAACTGAGACAGCAGAAAGGACAAAAAAGAACAAGTAAATGAAGTGAGAGAAAGAGAGGGGGGGGGTTACTGTATATAATTCACCTTTGGAATTTCCGAGAGGCGGAAAATAGGATGGGACGAAGGCGGAACAAAGGGGGATGGCCAGCGGGCGAAAGTGGAGCCGGGCGCTTTTCTGCACTGGGGCGGCGAGAAGCAGAGCGACCCGCGAGCGGCCAAGTGGAAGGAGAAGCAGCCTCCCCCTCCCGGCCCCGCCCACATCCATGCCCAGCCGCCCGCATGACGGTCCCCGCCCTGGGCCTTCTGCCACTCGGGCCGTCCCGAGATGCGGTTTGACGTGTGAACGCGGCGAGGACGGGCTTTTGCGGTGAGGGTGCCAGCGGCGGCTGTTGGCAGGGGAAACACCCAGGTGTAAAAGAACAGAAGCTTGCCGGCGGCGGGCGCCATCTTCCACGCAGCGACGTAGCCGTCGTCTGTGCCAGGTCCGCTGAAGCTCACGCCTCTTCTCCGGCCCCTAGCCTAGGTAGCGCTCACAGCTGCAGTCACGTGTAAAGATAATGTAGTTGTACAATTTTCTATAATAACTCGTGGTGTCTGTAAACTCATTCTATGCAGAAAAGAGGAATGTGGGAAAATCTCGACAAAGGTAGAATTTCAGTGGTTGTCGGGTAGGTACATTGTGAATGTCGTTTATTGTAAGCCTTATTGATGTTTTTGCAAACATTGATTTTTTATGCTAATTTCCACATAAATTTACCTACAATAGTACTTTGATTTGAATTTTACTGCACACACTTTAATGCAGTTCACAGTCTTTTAACGTATTCAGTGGAATACATGATAATTTTTTTGCAAACAGGTGTCAGAACAGTGCCATCTCATTTCTGATGATGCACAAGCTAGGAGAGAGATGGGTCTTAGCTGATCCCAAGTCTGTATGCCACCTCACACATTGTGTAGAGCACAAGCAGTAGAAACAGGACTCTGCAATTACATTTAATGAAGGCAGATGCTGATGTGGAACTACACCATTATTGGAGTTACACCATTATTACACACACACACACGCACACACACACACACACACACGCACACACACACACACACACACACACACACACACACACACACACACACACACACGCACACACACACACACACACACATTTTGTGCACACAAGGGACTAGATAGGAGGAGAACATGAATAAAGGCAGAAGTAAATACAAAATGGAGTTTTGATCAAATCGTTTCAGTCCATGCAAAGACAGAGAGATAGAGCAAGTCTGAGAGAGAGAGAGAGAGAGAGAGAGAGAGATGGACATAGGAAGAAGGAATGATAGAGGAGGGAAAGAGATTGTTTTGCAATGCTTAAATGCTTGTACACTTTTATCTCTTTGTCTCAGTGTTTTGTAATTGCTCAAGCAGTAAATTGGTAGTGCTCTCCCACCGTCTCCCACCGTCTCCCACTGTCTCCCACCGTCTCATCCTGCTATTGTTGATGTAAAAGGCTCCAGCATGTGTGCTGACTTCACTAGGATGGACCTGCCTGTGATAGAGCCAGTGGCCACATTGATCCGAGACTTTTATCACTCACACCAGAAGCTGAGAGGTAGGGCTAGAGGAGGGTGTGAAAAGGCTCCACATAAATGACCCGTGTGTGTGTGTGTGTGTGTGTGTGTGTGTGTGTGTGCATGCACTACATGTGTGAGACAGAACAAGAGGCGGATGATAAGTGCTGTGTGTCATATTGAACATCCTGAAATGCCAAAATGTTGCACATGCACGCACGGACACACACACACACACACACACACACACACACACACACACACACACACACTTGCACATGACCACACCGGTCCCCATATTTATCCTGTCTCACCCAGTCGGCCACATGCAGCTCCTTTGCGGCCCTTCCTCGCGTCTGAATGCATTAATACCTTTTAATATCTGAAACTGGAGGTCTCAAACTTTATCGCCCGTTTGCTCCGTGCGACGCCGCCTGATCGCCCAGCCCAGCCTTTAACTGCGATGTTGCGTCAAACCCCCCCCCCCCCAAAACACACCCACCTCACCCCCCTCCGCACTACATGCCGCCGCCGTCCGAGCGGCCACGGCACCGGGGCGATAATTAGCCGATGCTGCGGCGGCAGCTTGCGGTTTTATATTACATGGAGGTAAAATTACACGGAGCCGCGCTCCTATCAGACGGGAATAAGCCCTTAATTAACTCCCCGCTGCAGAACTCCCTTCCCCTGTGTTTTTTCCCCCCGTCGTTTGTTTACTTTCCTGGTTCCTAATGCGTACGGGGCCCATAAAAGACGCCGTCGCGTGTGTAATAGAGGTGACTGCATCCCCATCCGCAATAGTGGCCTTCTCTTGTCAATATAATTTAAAGCCTTACTGCAATGACAGCGGGACGACCAGCGTCTATAAAGCGAATTGTAAATTTGGGATCAAAATCGACACATAAAGCCTGTACAGGCTACTCACTTGTAATTATACTGATAATATTGTTATTATTTATTCAATAATGCCTTGCAGCAGAGCACACACTGAAACAGGTGCGTCTTAAAATGGAAACGATCAGACGCATTTGGCTTGTTGGGTGTCTATAAAAGAGAATGTATATTTTGACTTTACCCACATGATTTTAAATAAAATCTCCCCCCCCGTGCTGTCAGGTTATCGTTGAGTGAGCCACAGTCGCCTCATTTGTGGATTAACTGTTATGCGAGAGAGGGAACTAGGGGACAAGTGCGCACTTGCAGTGATAAAGCGCGAGGCGTCTGAGGGAGCGGGCGGAGTGGGCAGCGCGAGCCTGGAGCAGCAGGGATGGGTTCCAGAGCCGTGATTGGCCCGTGGGCGTTCTGATCTGCGCGTGTCATCAGTAGGAGCTGCAAAGGAACATTGGGTGGTGGGTGGAAGAGGCAGAGTGCATTAATAACCTACCAACGTGTGTGTGTGTGTGTGTGTGTGTGTGTGTGTGTGTGTGTGTGTGTAAGGTGTTGTATGACTGTATGTATGACATGAAAACTTTACGTATTTACTGTGAATCTGGGCGTGAGTGAAATATATGGTCTGTAGGTATGGACTATTAGTATTAATTTCGAGCCTTAGTAACTCCCTCACTTGCAAATGTGTATGTGTTGGTGTGAGGGCCCACGTACACACACCATGAGCACGCACGTGCACACACACTCACACACGCATGCACACACGCACGCACGCACACATGCACGCACAACATGCACACGCACGCACCCACACACAGCGGAGCTGCAATCAGCAGTGATTTCTAGGCATCCCTTTAACCCCAGGAACTCGTTAATGTTTCATGGAAAGAGCCACTAGAGTCCATGGCGGGCTGACTCAGAATCTCACGACGTAGCAGAAATAAATGGGCCAAGCGTTCAAAGAGTAACAAGGCACTGCTCACTGGGCACAAAGTGAGCACAGAGCACTTTTCCTCTCTTTCTCTCCTCCTTTCCCTCGCTCTATCTATCTCTTTCTGCACTTTCTCTTTCCCTCTTGTCTCTCTCTCTCTCTCTCTCTCCCCCTCTCTTTCCCTCCTCTCTCACTCCAAAGTGCACTTTCTTCCTCACTCCTCACCCTCCCACCTTTCCTAATACTTCTGTCTCACAACATATTCTTTAATTATCGGAAGCGGTGTGTTTCACAGTTGTAGATGACATCTCCACTACAGGACGCGTCACACAACAAACTGGGTGCAACAGCTGCAGAGCACGTTAATGACTGATTTCTCCCGAGACCCAGGATTAATTATGATTTACAAGGTTTTAAAAAGCCTCTACTTACCACAGATCGATCCATATGACCAGTGCCCCTGATGAAGGGCTGTTTGTAGTAAAGGTTTACCTGGGTTTTTTTTTTTTCAGATTGAAAGCATTCTTAACTTAAAAGCATTCTTAACTTTAAAAGCACTGAGAGGTAGCTAGTAGCTATTGGCAATAATTCATGGACTTCCAAGTCAGGTTTTGTCAAGTCATGCTTTTATGTCATAATACACTTTTACTTCAAGTCAAGTGGTTTAATGAGGAAAATCATTTCATCCTCATCCAAATCATCAGTTATATTTTCATTATTCACAAATATTTTTGTTAACATTTGTATTACATGCTGTTGATTGGTGACAGCAACGGTTACCTCATTTTCATTCCCATTGCTGATAGATGATATTAGTATCAAGTTTCAGTGTAACTCTTGAGCTTTTGAGCAGGTAAGCATGTATCTCAATGCTTTAAAAAAATCTATTTGTATTTTGGTAGGCTACTTTTATTTTGACGTGTGTCATTATCTCATCTCATTAAAACACCACTGCGTTTCTTTTATATGTGTACGCGTTTAGGGCTCGCGAGTAAATTCTGACTGCACTCCAACAGGATTTGCTGGGCTGATTAAAGCTAGAATGGGCATTAACAACAGTTGCACTCTCCAGTTATGGAGTACTTGTAGTGCAAATGAAATGTTAATCGATTCTGTTTAATGAGAGGGTCTTTCCTCCAGGGTCTCACTGTTTACTCTCCTGCTACATCGCACGGTATCGATACCGGTATGGCTAGCTACATGTGAATCTTCGCAGGACGTTTGACGAAGACATCATAAATCGACAGTGGAAAGGGCGCGAAGGTCCTCGCCACACCGCTGCGTTGAGTGTAAACGCCTCATCAGGAAGCAGGCCAGATTCTATTTCTATAAAGCCCAGTTAAGACCCTGAGAACAATTATTATAGGTTATCTAATCGTGTGAAGGGCACTTCAACGACCTTCTAGTTAATGCGGCTCGATTTTACGTAGCCGTGCAAGTAGAGTCCGGACTAAAGCAATGTAAAAGCACCTGTTAGTGCTGCTGGAATTAATTAGCAATTTGTCTTGCCGGTGTCCATATATAAGCCTCTAAAGGTAAAATTAAACGTCTGTTAAAGGTAAGTTAAATGCCCAGCTGTTCACTCTGCATTTACTTCTGGGGTGTAAAGCAAGTCGTGGTAAGTACCCTTCAAAGTGCGCCCTGACAAGGGAATCTCGGAGGAGTCAATGCGATAGCGCCGCTGTGATGAACAGTTTTGGGACACACAACGAGGGCTCTGATAGCACCGAATGGCAAAAACACTTCAGACGTCTTAGATGGCCATGACCGACATTGAATCTGACTGTCTCTCCCAATACAACCATTCTCATTCAGCTGTTCTTGCAGTATATGTGTGTATGTATGTATGCGAGTATGCGTGTGTGTATGTATATATACATACATAGCCTACACTGAAGATTCAGAGATTGAATTCCATTCATCATTCACAGACACACACACACACACACACACACACACACACACACACACACACACACACACACCCACACACACACAGACACGTGTTTGTGTGTGTGAATGATGAATGGAATTCAATCTCTGAATCTTCAGTTTACTGTAGTGAAGATGCAGTACCACAGCGATGAAGAAAGTGATAAAGTTATGGTGTTACACACCTACAGTATTCTACACTATAACCTCCAGTGTATTTTCCATACACTTGCCTTATGACAAATACAACTGTCCTATAACAAAAATTTTTTTTTCATTTATTTCAATTTGAAAATATTCATATTTACCTCTCACAACAGTAAGGCTGAGTGCAGTTACAGTAAAATCCAGTGACTGAGTCAGACAGGCAGCAGTGGGCCTCTAGGTGTTTTTACAGCTATGTTCACAAACAAAGCCAGTAAAAATAACCTTCGTTTTACGACAGACTGGCCCCTCATAGACTAACACACACACACACACACACACACACACACACACACACACACACACACACACACACACACACACACACACACACACACACACACACACACACACACACACACACTTCCTTCATGTACAGTAAGTGATTGTTCTTGTAACGTCATGTATCAGGAACTAGTGGTAATTGACTAGCCTCGTTAATATCGTTAATTGTGGTACCAGAGAGGTACGACCTCCCTGGTTCTTCAAAGGGAAGGTGGGGTTATTAAAGTAAGACCACCCAACTCACCCTCAAGACCCCAGGGTGCTTGTTTTTCCAGCAAGACAGCAAACAGGAAACGTCGACAATCACAGCCTTCAGCATTAGGGCCTGGATGAGGCTGAGGCCTTTAGCGTCACCTCGTGTTACATCTTTTCCTTCATTTAGCCAACACTTTCCTGAGGCCTCCAAAACTAGGCTTAGGGTTTGGGTTTGTTGCTATTTGTTAATCATTCTCCAGGAGCAGAATAATTGAGAATAAGGAGGACCAGTCGGCACCGAGCTGGTTTCTCAGACAGATTAATCTTTGTTCTACATTAAAAAGAGATGTTCAGAGGAGGATGTCCACTGAGTCAACACGGTTAAGTATTGACCGAAGGAGCCAAAATGTCCATGTTGCCCTGCAAATGCAAAACGGAGGCACCTTTTCTTACACGTGCGTTGAAGTACCGTCATTAGCCTGTAAGTTTCCACCCGTGGAACGCAGGCCTAGAACAAATGAACAAGCCATTTCAGTCTCGTTTTCGAGAGAGACGGAGAAAGAAAGAGAGGGGAGGGGGAACAAGGCTGTCCAGTCGAGTATAATGTGATTGATGAGCCGCCCCACTCCCAAAACAAAATCACACCTCCTCCATGGGCAGAGAGGAGGAGGTGAAGCAGGAGGAGGGGAGACGCAGACTAGCGCGCAGCTCCCGTCGAAGGCTGAGACGCGTCAGGGAGGCGAAACAATAGTGACAGGCGGGAAGGCCGGGGGTTCACTGGTAGGATTAGCTCCAATAGCCATAATAAATGAAACAAGAGGACCCGAATGAAAACAGTTGGGTGCTGACTGGCGCCGGGGCTGATGGGAAGTGGCAGCTCCGCTGGCCCCCGGGCGCCGAATTAGTTTTGCCACTCGATAATTTGACTGATCCACTCCAGTGGCCGGAGAGAAAAGAGAGAGAGAGAGACAGAGAGGGAGAGAGAGGAATAGGGGAAGCTTTCAGTCTGGTTAATGTGTGGTTGAAGTGGAACCTGCCTTGTTGATTACCGTAAAAAACACCTGTAGGAAAAGTAGAAAGGGGAGAGGTATGAAGGATGAATAGGAGGCATGTGAGAAGAGAAGAGGAGAAAAGAAGAGAAGACAAGAGAGGAAATGAGAACAGAGAAGTTTCATGTGTTGAACAAGAATGCAGCACTTGTTGAGTTGTGCTTACTTTTACACACGCAGAATCCCCACTTAACTCCTATCACACGTCAGTGGTTGCTCTTTCAGCTCTCCTGAGCGGCCTGATGGGATAGCTCTCTGAGGGCAGGGGCTGTGGGCGGGGGTCAAACTGAAAAGCCTACCCAGTGGAGCTCAGACACATGACACACACACACACACACAAACTGCTGATGATTTCCTGCTTGGTGTGGCATGACACACAGTGTTTGACCGTCACTCTCAAGACTGAGTTAAATGTGTCCAGACCTGGAATCCTGTAAGGCCGCTTTGTGACAATGTCTTTTGTAAAAAGAGCTTAATATATAAAATTAATTTGAACTTCAGTGAGTTTGTTCGAACCGAACGCATATATATGTGTGTGCACACATGCGCGGGTGTGTAAGGATGAGGGAAACCAAAGGGCAGTGCAGTGCTGACCCTAGCTGTCAGTACAACAATGACAGTGCACTGAAACTCAGTAGGAACAGGAGACCTCTCCACTGTGCCATAGAGTCAAGTCTACCCACATATGCTTCACACACACACACAAACTTAGCGCTCTCTTGCAACGTCCTTTCTGCTGGTACTAAGACATTAACCCTGCTTTGTCGAGTCCTCCTAAGAGAGTTGGGGGCAAGGTTTAAAGGAGGATGAAGAGGATGGAGAAAAAAGGGCAGAGACAAAAGCGAAAGGAGCTCCTGTGTCCTAGGAGCTAGAGGAAGAAGCCAAACCCTGATCTTAAGGAAAGGTATAAAGACAGAGGGAGCATCCCCCCCCCACCCCTCCCCACAGAACGCTGCTGTGCTTGAAGGCTAACCTTTGTGCAACCTTTCTGAACGTTGAAAGCGCGTTTCACCACTGACTTATTAATTTGGACAAGGTCACCCCTTTATTCATTTTAATACCAGATTAAGAGAGTCAGATCCTGAACTTTGATGTCGAAGGTAGAGGGGAAAAAAGAAAAAGAAATTTGCCGATGAGGGCAAACTTGAGGACAGTGTGTAGAAATTAGCGTGACTTTATTGATGCGCTATTGACATTCTCCTCTTTTTTTCTTGTTCTTTTTTTTTAAGGGGTGGAAATGTCAGCGTGGCCAATATGAGGCTAACTAGCCGAGTAAGCACTAAAATATCCATTTGCATACTGCACTGTCAAAATTAATAGCACAGGCTGCAGGATAGAGGGAGGGCTTTTATGTGTGTGTGTGTGTGTGTGTGTGTGTGTGTGTGTGTGTGTGTGTGTGTGTGTGTGCTTCTGTGAGGGCCGTGTGTGTCCTTCAGTTCGAGAACAGACTATTTGCGGAGCCTGAGCTTCTTCTCCTCCAGGTGTTGGTGGAGCTGAGACAGACACGTTGCTCATGTGCACTTATGTTCAAACGTTCAACCAAATGGCCAGTAACCATGGAAAATCACTCCAAACCCTGTTGTAATTAAATTATGTGGGTACAGTAATACATTCTACCTAAAAGCACCTTTAACTATCTGAAACTACCTTTAACTACCTGAAGCATGATCCAAACAGTTTTATAAGAATTAATTGTTATTTTTAGCTGAATTAAATAGAGATTTTTAGTGGTAACTATATCTTCTTTAGCATCATCTTCACATATTTTTATATTTTAAGACATTTAGAGAAGGTTCTCTCTAAAATCATTTTTATATTATTTGGAAACCTTTTAAGGAAACACACAACGTACCACGCACACTGAGTTTTGAAATCTCTTTCAACAAAACCTTATGTGCTGCAATTATCCTTCTTGTCACATCTCTTCACACATGGCTAATTATTACATTTAACATTAATTTGTTATTTCATTCCAAAAACACGGTGGCACCAGTGGCGGAGATTATTAGCCTGAGACTCCTGCTCTGATTGAAATAATGAGGTTACAGTTCTTACAGTAGATCTGAGCCTGAGGTAGCAGATTGAGGTATGTTTCTGGGATAGATGAGCATAATCCAGCATAACTAATCCCATCAGTGGCGTACCCAGATTGAGTAGCGTTAACGTAAGAGGTTTTAGCATGCAGTTCAGGTGGAGACTGTGTGTTCGGGAGGGGGTGTCTTAATGCATTGCCCGTGGCAGAAACACAAATGTCCAACACACACGTGCATACACACACACACACACACACACACACACACACACACACACACACACACACACACACACACACAGTCCTTAGGAGCGTGAGTCACTGACTCCAAACTGTCAATCAAGTCTCCTTTGCTAATTAAGTGGCTAATTATAGAGCTAGCACTGCCAAGCACTGCTATGATAAGGAGGCCAGTGGCTGACAAACAGACTGATGAATATCATATCATCGAAGCAGTAGGTGGACATCTCAATAGCTATTAATTCTTCAAAAATGACATCCAATATGACTGACTTTGAAGAAGAACAGAATTAAGTTACTGGTGCACACATTAATGGTCGGGTCTGTGCTATTAACAAATCTTAGCATGAAAATAACATCAGTGTGATAGCATGTAATGTGCGTTGAGGAAACGACTGCTGTTTTGTAAGCCTGTAATAGTATCTAATGTATATTTTACAGCACCGTAGTTCTGAAAACTGTAGAATCCTGTCAGGATATGAGGAAAGTCTACTGACTTCCTCTTTGTCTAAGAACATAACGCTAGCATTGTTAGCACCCCAGTGATCTGTTAAAGCTACAGTTGGTGTTTTGGTTTTTTTGCTTGTTGTTGTTTTTGCTTTTTTACACATAAACATGGACAATTACCTATGTTGGCCCATTCAATTCTATACAGTGTACATCAGTAAAATGTCCATTAATAAAATGGGGATCAATGTTGCCTCCTGGATGAGTAGTGGCCATTTCACCATCTGTCCGGGCTGAGCGTGCCAAAGAAAGTACCGTTTCCATACAGTTGGTAATGTGAAATGGGATTAGCGTCATGGCGCGTGGCGGCCTAAACAGCCGTGACATTATTACTGCACATTATAGTTCTAAAACCGACGTTTTGGTGTCGTAATGTAAGTCGGAGAGCAAAAATTCATAAAGGAGACGCCAGACGACGTCTAAGACGGGGCCAGCTAACGCAGTTTAGCCTTGTTTATGGCAGTGAAGCCAGGTGGCACCGTGTCTGTCAGCGAAGGCGCATGGCCAGGTTGAAGGGATGGAGCAGGGGGAATAAATGGGTCGTGTTCTTTACCGTCCACTCCACGCTGCTCAGCAGATCAATGGAGGAACCGGAGGAGAAGTAATGAGAGCTCAAAGGGAAGCAGCCGGGCTTGTCTTCTTGAGGAGAGCGATGGAAATAAGCACTTAGCGATTCTCTCTCTCTCTCTCTCTCTCTCTGTTTTTCTCTCCATGTCTCCCTCTCTGGCCATTTCTGAATAAGTCTGCGCTTGTAATTATTATGTCTTTGTTTTTACGGGCTCTCCCTGTAATAATGATGAGGTATTCAGACGACTCCTGAGAGAGTGTTTGAAGACATGCAGATCACTCGGTGATCCAAATAAGAAATAATAAAAAAGAAATGAATAAATAAATAAAGGAAGCAGCCCCTCCCTCCTATAAAACACAGCCTTCATTAAATAGGGATTGCAGGCCACCCACCTATGCACCTAGGGATAGATATGTGTGTGTGTGTGTGTGTGTGTGTGTGTGTGTGTGTGTGTGTGTGTGTGTGTGTGTGTGTGTGTGTGTGTGTGTGTGTGTGTGTGTGTGCGTGCGTGTGTGCGCGTGCACGCGCATGTCTGTGTGTGTTTTACAAGGGGGGGAGGAGTTGATGCTATTTTGAATCACAATCTGCCAATCACAAAACAGACAGGTGGACAAAAAAAAGTTAAAATTAAATAAACACCTGGTTGTGCAGATTTATACAGTACAGGAAACCTTAATTCACACATTCATACTTAATTCATCCTAATTCATTGAACTACAGAATATGAGTCAGTAGAAAATACTATATTTTAATTTCATGTCATTTGAAAAGCTTAAATGTTTTGCTAATACACTACAACAAACACACAGATACACTATTTTTGAAAGCATTTTTATAAAATGTATTTAGGAAAGAGTTAAATTATATTGTAGGGTGTCAAGATTGTACCAGCAGCTATTGTGTGTGAACTGGCTGAATAAATGAAGTGGTGAAGATTCTATTCTAGTCTTTCTGTGGAGGGTTTGCTGTAGTCTGGACAAGGGAAACATAGATTTAGACAAATGTAAATACATCACGCTGGCTGGTTCTTGTTGATATCTATATTCCTGGCAGCACAGGATTCTTCTCTCTCTCTCTCTCTCTCTTTCTCTCTCTTTCTCTATCTCTGTGAAAGGCTTAACTCATTAGAATGCAGGAGAGGTGCTGGGCTGGCCCATATGTCACTAAACAGATCTCCATGTTTTATTTATCCCTGTTCTCTCTTTACACACACACACACACACACACACACACACACACACACACACAAACACACACACACACACACACACACACACACACACACACACACACACACACACACACACACACACAAATATGCAACTACTCACACACAATTACTTAACCCCAACTTCATGTAGCAAAGGTTTTCCACCTAAATGAGTAGTTTAAGAAGGAGGTGGGAGTTTCAAAATGAGCCAAGAACCAAATTTAGGGTGAATACGTATACACAGGGTGGGAGGTTAGACACAGGCCCACCAAGAAGACCAGAGAAGACGCCTGAGACAGTAAGATGGTAGCTTAAATACTTTTGGCCTGAGATGAGTGTGTGTGTGTGTGTGTGTGTGTGTGTGTGTGTGTGTGTGTGTGTGTGTGTGTGTGTGTGTGTGTGTGTGTGCACGGATGATTTTGGGTGTGTGGTGTGCACGCGCATGTGTGTGCTTTTGTGTGTGTGCGTGTGTGTGTGTGTGTGTGTGTGTGTGTGTGTGTTGTGTGTAAGTGTGTGTGTGTGTGTGTAGTGTGTGAGTGGAGCATGTAGTGCGTGTGTGTGTGTTTTGCAAGGGGGGTGTAAGTAAGGGGGGGATAAGCAGATGGAGAAACCAGTCCCCAATGGGACCCGTCATTCATCAAAGTCACCATCCAGCCCTGCAATTGTTTTCACCCACAGAGAGAGAGGGAGAAAGGGAGAGAGAGTGTTTATGGGTACAGAAAAGTGTGAGAGAGAATTCCTACAAGTGCATGTGTGTGTGTGTGTGTGTGTGTGTGTGTGTGTGTGTGTGTGTGTGTGTGTGTGTGTGTGTGTGTTTCAGTGTCAGACCGAGTGAATACATGTGTGTACGTGTGTGTGTGTGCACACAAAAGAGAGACAGAATGAGGAGAGAGAGACAGAACAGGAGAGAGTGCAGGTGTCCTTTCCCTGACATTTTACATCACTGTGGGCCATCAGTTATCTGTTATCAGCGGTTGTCCCGGGATTGGAGCGGGAACAGAGAAGGCCAGTAAGTGAAGTCTGTGAAAGTCAAACAACTGTGCAAAATACTCAGTATCCTGGAACTACCCAGCAGCTAAAGGTTATTCCTATAGCCGTATCTCACGGGCTGTCAAAAGTGCCCCAGACTACAGTAGAAACTCTGGAACAGGGAAGGAGTCTGCAGAGCTGGAACGAACCGACTCTGTGGGTGAAGCCAGTCAGAACTTGAGTGGAGGTATGGAGCTGGACACAAACACACATTTTTATCTCTCTATATATGTCTCTCTCACGGTGTCTGTCTGTCTGTCTCTCTTTCTGTCTGTGTCTCTCGCCCCCCTGTGTCCTGCTGTTAGCTGTGCTCCCTGGAGTGCCATGGGCTTATGATGTTTCTGTCAACAGTAATCCAGGAAACTAAATGCGAGACAAACCCCCACAACAACGTTCATTTTGCTCTTCCATCCACCCTCTCTCCCTCCCTCCGTCTCTCTCTCTCCTCTTCCTCTCAATCGGCTCCCAGCCCCCCCACACCTCAAAAGTGCGAGTTTGGAGAGAACGGGGAAAAAAAAGCTCGCGCTCTCCTGAGACAATCTGTTTTCTCTCGTTCCATGTCTCCCAGAGCGAGGATGGGCACCGCTATCTGTTACGAAGAGACCCGGGTGATCCGAGCCGGCCACTTTGTTCCTGCTAATTATGGCATTAGACGGAAGTAACTGCCCAAATTGCCGCTAATAATGAAGTGACAGCTCTGATCTGAGGGGCCGAGCTGGGTTAGCCACGCTAACACCAGCTTAGTGGCAGGACAGTGGGAACGCCCAGTGAATGGGACCGCAGTAAACAAAAAATGCTGCCGTTCCTCAAAATGCATAAACACAAAAAACTGGTGCAGGTTTTGTTTGATATGTTATTTGAAAGTTATTCAGAAATTGGAAAAACAAACAAACAAAAAAAACCCACCACAGAATAAGGTTTACTGCATCATAGAAATGTGTGAATTAATCAGTGACTTAATTAAACAATTTATCTGTTAATAAGGACAAATGTAATTGAAATCTACTTAAATATTTGATTGTTACTGTTCAGTACATTAATCATGATTAAAGTCATCGTCCCCAGTTTTGCAGAGATGCTAATCACCTTGTATACTTCATCACAAATGTAACTGCTTGCTTGAATAATTGCAGTCAATAATAGTTATTTCTAGTGTCAGGTGGAGTAACCTGTCACGGCATCTCACGGTTCTAGCCGCTGCTCCTGGAGGTCACGACCTTTCCACACTGTAAGTGGCTTAAAGATAACAGCTCCATGAAAAGCTACATTTATTTGAAATGAAAGCCTGGCTGTGTTCTTACTCTTTTTATTGCTGATCCACAGATATTAATATCTTATTTTCATCATATACATTTTGTCCAAGACATTAAGCTATGATATGATGGCAACTGGGGTTGAAAACACTCTCCAGACATGCTAATACTATGCTTCACATTTTTTTCCAGTATTTGATAGTTGCCACCATTCTGAACCACACCTGCTCCAACACCTTAAATCACAAAGTGAACATATTAAAAACTGAACAGCGCATTCTCATCCACCATTCACACATGTGTATTCGTGTGTGTGTGTGTATGTATGTGTGCATTTATAATGACTGATGTCCCTGAGATGCTGCTGGTGGACAGAGAGAAACAGGGATCTACATTTTAAGCAGCTCACCCCCCCTCCCCCCCAAACACCCACCAACCACACCCCCCTCCAGGCGGCTGGCCAGCAGAAATAATAACAGGAGTCATCTGAAATCAATCAGTGAGGGCCGGCTAACTGACTGGTCCGACTACTTGCACTGTTCCGATCGATGGCAGTGCTGGCTATTGTGCAGGCCAAATTGCCGCTACCGTCAGCGATTTTGAGGGCTGAGGCTGGGTGTGTGTGTGTTGGGGGAGTGTGTGTGCTGGGGGAGTGTGTGTGTGTGTGTGTGTGTTGGGGGGGGTGTACGGAAAGGCCAGAGGAAGAGCCGGCTGGTGCGCGGTGGGCACGCTTAGCGCAGCAGGGGGTTCGCGTGGTTGAATGCGGTGCGTGCGTCCGTGTCTGCACGCACGTGTGTGTGTGTGTGTGTGTGTGTGTGTGTGTGTGTGTGTGTGTGTGTGTGTGTGTGTGTGTGTATGAGGGAAGAGCAGAGTGATGGACAGGGGCTTGATGTAAGAGAGAACAGAAACAATTGTTCTGAATAAGAGATAGAGTTTCACAGAGGAGAGAGGGAGAAAGAGATGAAAGACGAAGCAAGGGATGCAGAAAGGAGAAAATGAGAGGTGGAGGGGAGAGCGAAAAAGAAAGAAGGAAGGAGAGAGCGAGAGCGCAAAAGAGAAAGAGAGGGAGGGAGAGAGAGAGCAAATGCGTGTGTGAAGAGAAGAGGGGGTGGGGGGGGCTACAGAAATCCAATAGTTTAACCTCTGTTTGAGACGCAGTGGTGGCCAGTGAAGGACAGAAGGAAAAAATCAATAGGAGCTGATTTGCAGAAGCTGGAGGTGTGTGTGTGTGTGTGTGTGTGTGTGTGTGTGTGTGTGTGTGTGTGTGTGTGTGTGTGTGTGGGGAAGGGGGGTGTAGGAGCGAAAGGAACAAAAATAAAAAAAAAGAAAAAAGCAACGGAGATAAAAAAGAAAAACACAAGCTCACCCCGATACTCTTTAGATTAAAAAGAGGGAAAGAAGAAATAAAAGAGAAAAAGCCAGGCAGAAGGCGCGGGCGCGACAGAGCCGTCCCGGTGAAGCGCGGGAGCGGCTGCGGGGCCGAGGGGCAGGACTCACCTGTGGGGGAGAGAAGGCTGGGGGACAGGAGGCCGTGGACGCTGTGGGGAAGCAGCCTGGAGCTGTCCTGCATGGTCACCCCCAGGGAGCGCTTCGGAGGACGGCCCGGGCGCGAGCTGGTGGGGGGCAGAGGAGAGGGAGGGAGGGAGAGAGGGAGGGAGAGAGAGAGAGTTGATCATATGGCCAACATGTGATAGGTTGTATGTGCTGGAAGGTGGTATGGGAATATATTATTGGCAGCATGAGAGGATCGTATGAGCAACAGCAGTTTGTAAATGGACCACAGGACTGCAGAAGGGGAAATACATAGTTTAGTGTTGTCCGCAATGTAGCATTAATAAACATTTTTGTTTGGACTTCAAGAAAGTAATTAGGTATAAGAGGCAGCGTCTGTGAAGTTCCTGAATGTAATGTTGTTTATGAGGTTTCCTCTCCCCGCACAGTGTTGTGTCACATACACACGCACGCACATCACACTCACGCGCGCACACACACACACACACACACACACACACACACACACACACACACACACACACACACACACACACACACACACACTCCCCTTCTCAAGCCCCTTAAAATCACAGTTGGACAGCAGCAGGTAAGAGACACACAGAGAGAATTTCTACAGAAGGGAGCTGCTATACAACTGTGCAAAGATGATAATGATCACCTTGAAAAACATATGCCTCAAGGTGATAGAGAGAGAGAGAGGGGAGAGGGAGAGAGAGAGAGAGAGAGAGAGAGAGAGAGAGAGAGAGAGAGAGAGAGAGGGCTCTGATAAGGATCCTTGGCAGTGAGGGTATATTGTTTGTAGGGCAGGGTGTCTGATGCACTCCAAACGAAGTGATGGCATTTCTCCCCTCAGGTTCATAAGAGAGGGGAGAGAAAACCACCCCGGAGTTCCCTAAAGTGCATGCAAGAGCACATGGCACATGCACAGTTCAAAGGGAAACATACGCACATTATCCGACACGTTCACTCGTACAGCGTGCTGGATCACAAATACATCTTTTAACTGATGTAGCACGCACATGTGAGCTCATGCGTCCAAACCAGCCTCACACTGCTAACAGATGCCACAAATCAATGCAAAAAGTAGAGATTAAAAGAGTCTGACTCTCAGTGTCCTGGACCCAGGCTTTTGTTTAGTGAATGTTCCCCCTTCCTGCTCTGATAACAGGTAACATTCAAACTGGTCTCAGATCAGTGTGATCTAATATAACTTCTCCCCCAGTAAGTCAGCAAGGGCATTAGCAAAGAGAAACAAGCCATGAAAGCAAAATGCTAATTTTAGCACCATGTATCTCTGGACTGTGTCCAAGTACATAAACCAGAGTTGTTGGTTTTTATTTTTTATAGTTTTATTAATGCTGCACAGCTCACACATGAACTGGGACTCCGTCACCAAAGATGATTACAAGTAAAAGTGTATATAAAGAGATTAAATTCATGTCAAGAAAACTATTTAAAAATCTTGGGTGGGGTTAAAACAGGGGATATCCGAAGCATGACAGAAATATACATATATACATGTTGGCAAGGAAAGTGGGTTTCGAGGGACAAAAAAGGAACTGTTTTGTTAAACATTCTGCAAAATACTGAGGTGACTGAGGATGTCAGAGTTTAAATGAATTTAGTTCAAGTCTGCACCAGGACGTGGGTGTGTTTGTTTGAATTGGAAATATAATTTCAGCTCATCCTGATTTTGATTCATTCCAATAGGATTCACCACAACCTTATAAATGGGCACTGTTTACATTATTAGCATTCCCTGATATTAAAACCTACCATAAACCAGTTCTAGCCAAACAACTTATTTTCATCTAATTGTAATGTGGCCTGTGTCCCAGTTAATATCGGTGGACTGGGACACCTGGTCCAGTTTATCCGCTAATTATGCATATGGTCAATAACTGTATTGACTGTGTTAGAGCTGTGCAACTACTAATACTCTGCAATATTAAGAAATATGAAAGCCTGGACCAATATTTTCAATTCATGCACATCCAGTGTTTTATTAAATCCTACCACACCCAAAAGCTCCCATATAGCAAAAGACACGCACAGCAAAATGCTCTACATGTACACATATATGTCCTCAAATCTAGTTGGCTTTGATGCTAGTAAATTAGACTCCAGAGTGAAACACTGTACAAAGACTCCATAACTTTGAGCAATACACTAATCAAGTGACTCCATTACACTATTGAGTGGGATGCAAGTTGAATCAATAGTAAACTGCAACTGACCCCACCCCCCAACCAGCTACAGTCAGGCACCAATGACACAGCTTCCTCCTCATTCATGCAAGACCACCCAACACACACACACACACGCGCACGCTTACACACGCGCGCGCGCGCGCACGCTTACACAAACGCGCGCGCCCTCTCACACTAAAGCCTGGTTTATACTCGACGCGCCGCGAGCGGCGCGAGGGTCCGCGCGGCGAAAATGACGTAATCGCGGTGGCTCCGCCCGTGCGCGAGGGCCTCGCGCGCTGTCGCGGCGCGAGGTCGTGCACCTCCCGAATTTTGTAACTTCGCGCGCGCGCCGCGCTTCAGCGCGATGGAAAAAGTCATGTTTGCCGGGTTCATACACCTATACAAGGTGGAATTAATGCACTTGTACGTCACTTTAAAGGTCCATTTCAATATTTCCCAGCACGTTAAACTTAATTAAGTTAAATATTTATACATATACTCGAAATGAATCAAAATAATTCGCTTTTTTATCACATTAGTTTATGGTTGTTTATTTTCAAAACGCCCAATCTTAACGTCTTCACGTTCTCTCATGTGTCGCCCTGGAATTACAAGAGGCTCGTATTTGTTAACGTATCGTTTCGGACAACACTGCAAAGCCATATTTACGTTTGATGCCTGATGTGTATATATACGGTCTCTGGTCAGGTAAAAATGTTCTTTCCCCGTTTTTGCAGGGGTTTTTTATTCTCCACTGCCACCTATCGCCACCTATCGTTTCGGAGAACACTGCAGCGACGCTCGCGACGTTCGCGAAAGTATAAACGCCTACACCGCTCGCGCAGGGTCGCGCGAGGTGGGCGGAGCCGCGCGCTACGGTCGCTCGCGAAAGTATAAACCAGGCTTAAGTGACTGCACCACTCCGCAGGTCGACAAGTTTTGCCAGCCCAAGGAAAACACGAAGCAAACTTGACAGACACGTCGCTAATCCAATTAAAAACTATGCACACTGGAGCGTGGAGAGCTCAAAAAAGGAGGCAATCAACATTAATCACTTTTGCGGTTGTACTGGCTATAAACGAGTCGATGGCGTTAACTGTGGAGTATCAAACGTCAGCACACGCCCTACAGAACACAGCATGCGACTGGTACCAGTACCTTTACTGTACGTGATTCCTCCACGTATATAGGGAGTGAAACTGGAAAGAGTATATATTTGAAAAGGAGACAAAATAATTAGCTACATTGCGAAAAAAAAATGTGTGAAATATGTGTAGCACATGGCATTTGGACATCTGGAGTGCTCGTTTTATGTGTGGATTAGTTCGGTGTTCTAATAACGTGACACCCGTTTCCATACAGGGAAGCACATAAAAAAACAAAAACGTATAAGTGCAGTGTAAAGTTCTCAGGGGTCAGCTTAGAGTGGAGGGAAAAAATATTAACTAAATGTCGTAAAATCCTGCCTTTGAGGCCGATCACCTGCACATAAGACAGACATCAGCAAACTTCACGGGAACTTAAGCAGACATTTCCGTTACCGTTTAAACCAAGGGGGGAAATGCAGCTTCCTCTGGAGCGTGATTTGGTTTGCATACACATTAAGCCCTTTCATTTTAGGACTGAGGCGATGAGAATCGGGTGTTTTTATTTTTCATCACTTTAGTCGTAGTATGCGAGTGCTCCAGTGCGCGTTCTTGTGCGCGTTCATGTGCAGGGCGCGCCCCGCAGCGCGGGACTGTGCAGTCCTGTTTTTTTTCTTTTCGTGAAGTGATTGTGCGCGAAACAGCCGCTTGACTCCCTCGGGACTCTTAAACCTATTTTCTTATTTAGCTCCACTTTAGTTGGGTATTGTTAGAGGCCAAGCAGCCCTTTCCTTGCCCGCGACAGGTGCTTCCCTTATATAAAAACCCTTCCTCTTACTTCCAAGAACGGGATTAAATTGGCGGTGCCGTCATGTGTCCGACATGTTCCAGTTTAGTCGCGTGTAATGGGTTTATGATTGTGAAGATTACGTTTGTAGTTTGATCACAGTACGAGGAGCAGGACTCGGCTATAGTATAGAAAGTTATGCAATCATATAATGAAACGTACTGGATTTTATTGAAGTCTTGTGTATGATATTGCTTAAGAAGACATAATCAAGCTGACCTCACACGTGTCGGTTTTATGGTGAAACGGTCTACGAGGACGCTGGAATGCAAGCGAAGGAGCAATGATCAAGACTGAACTCGAGGGAATCAAAACAGGCTTATTACAAACTGTGTAGCCTATTCGTGAAAATGTAACTATTTATTATTATGTTATATAATTCGATTAACAATCATTAATCATTTATATAAAAGTTATATATTTTAAATAGTCCAGATTTACCAAGTATTTCTCTGAAAGAATAATCAACCTCCATTAGTATAATGAGTTGTTTATACTGACATTAGGTCAGTTTATACTTTTTCAAACAAGCCTCAGCATTAATGTTTAATCTGGACATAGACTATTTATTTCAAATGTGTGGTAAGGTGTTACGTCCAGTCAACCCAAAACTAAGTTCAGTCTGTTCAATATGACTGAAGGCTTTTGCACCCTGAGAATTCCCCGCTTTGGGAATATTTTCCTTTTCTATGTCCCACTCAATGGCATAATGCAGTGTGTGGCACAGTCTTCCCCACAGTAGGGACAGACAGTGGAGCTGTCTCTCTCTCTCTCTCTCTCTCTCTCTCTCTCTCTCTCTCTCTCTCTCTCTCTCTCTCTCTCTCTCACACACACACACACACACACACACCGTCCGCTGGTCCCCACGGGCTGAAGGAACAGATGGCTGGGAAAAGTCATTCACACGTTGCCGCACGTTCCACTCGCCAGAGAAGAAAAACCCTGTCAGTGCGCTCGTCGCAACCAATCACTTGCCGCAAATCCCCGGCGATGGTACCGCACTCTGCTGGGGACCGGCGAAAAGTGGGTTACTAAGCACTTTTTATTCCCTCGCAGTCTTGCAAATGTGCCCTTGTCATCTTTTAAACGGCCTCATTCAATATTCATGCCCAGACGACACCTGATCGTCTAGCTAAAACAATGCGACTGCTGAGATGGGGGGAATAGGCTACGCAGAAGCCGCATGTCAAGCCACGCCCACATCACCGAGAGGGCGTGGCCTTTGTATTAAGGAGGAGTTACTCCAAGAGCCAACGCCGCATTAATTCCGTGTTTTGGCATACGTGTGGATATTAATAGCCTTCGCAAAAAGTCTGAGAACGAACTTCGGACCATGAGAGATGGAAGGGGCGAGAGGGCACAGAGGCAGAACAAAATCAGATTTCAAAAAATTTTAATGGGAAGCGGTTTAAACAACAACAAAGACGGCAGCTGAGGCGGGAGAAAAAAAAATGTACAAGTCAGGGTGCCTTTGAAGATATTTAATTAAAATCTAATCCTGCATTCTTAAAGGCTCACATAAATTAAGCTGTCAGTCAGGAGATTTATGCATTCACATTTGCATATTGCATACAATTCATCAATTACTCATGTTTGAAAGGCTTGAGTATCCCAGGGAGAGAAGCTGCCAGTGAGCCAGCGGAAAGAGAGAGGGAGGGAAAGAGAGGGAGGGAGAGAGAGAGGTAAGGAGAGAGAGCAGGAGAGAGAGAGGGAGGGGGTGGTTTGCCTGGTACCCACTGATGCCCAGGAGAAGTCAGTCTCCATATGTCCATGCATTCAACCAATACTGCTGAAAGCCCCCCCCAACACACACACACACACACACACACACACACACACACACACACACACACACACACACACACACACACACACACACACACACACACACACACACACACACAACATGCTGCTGTTAAATGGGAAAAGAGAGGAGAGGAATCAGAACTAAGATGAACACATATCCTTAAACACATGGCACTATTTTATAGGAGGTAAATGCGAGATGAATGCCCATTTTCAGATCTTAACACATTATAGAGAGGGAGTTAACGACATATATGCATATATATATATATGTATATATATATGGTCCCCAACCATTCAAGGAGTTCATGAATGTAAGAGCCTACACTAAATCGGGGTTCATTAGAAGGTATGAAGGTATGCCTGAGTAGTGTTAACGATGGAAAACAACCGGAAAGGCAATAATGTGCTGAGACTCAGAAGAAAGGGCACCAGGCCCGAAACAGCCACCCCTTTGATATAATCCTCCCTCATAGCGCCTGGTCCCAACCCCTCACATCACCTCCTGATGAGGTGTCAGTCCTGCTCACTGTCACGGAGCCACACACACACACACACACACACACACCTAGGTTACACAAGCCCAATCTCAAGGTTGTCCTCCCACTCTCCACCTCAACACTCCATCACCCTCGTTTGGGTCTTTTCTCATGAACCTTCCTCATGTTGAAATGTGCCTCAAACGCATTAGCAGTGAGGAGGGGGAGGGGTGGACATGGCGGTGTGTGTGTGTGTGTGTCTGTCTGTCTGTGTGTTAGGGTCCTTCCTCAATGCCCTCCTAAAGAGAGTCACCAATGAGATTTGCGTACTGCTTTAATATCCAACTATTAACTTGTACAAGAGAATTAACAACAAATACAAGAATAACATATTTCCTGAATGCATACGTGGGGTGTTGTTGTTGTTAGTGGCTACTGCTGCATCTTTTGATATTTCTCAGAAGTGGATTTCAGGTGTGAAACTTGCAATGAAAGCACAGGGGCAAGGAAGGTAATCTGACAAAGCAAGGGACCTGCTCCCATCGGTCACCTCGCTCACTATGTAGTGTTAAGAGAGCGTGGTAGTCCCCTACTTACTGCTGCCATAAAAGGGCACTTTGCAGGGGACCGCTAACCATTTGGGACGCAGCCATTACAGGGTCATGGCTAAGGTTAATTCGGAGGTCAGGCTACAAGTGCCTTTGGTCCTTAGGGCGCCTACTGCATTTCTCAGTTCAGCTACGCCTGCGAATCGCAGCCCAGAAACACAGCCAAAGGTAGCGTCCCACGTTGCCGGAGCTGTGTCCATTGATTGGTATGGGCGTGTCAAGTCCCACACATGGGCAACAGTTATAAAAGACAGCGGGCAAACATGAGCCGTCACAGACAAAACACACCACGCAGCCAGCAAGGTCACACCTGCCGTTATCTCGCGCGTACGTTTGTTCAGCCGTCACTCCGTCCGTAAGTGCATTGAACGCTTTTATAAAGCAATCCAATATGGTGCGGATTAAAGCCATGTCCCCCAACACTTTTAATTTGGACAAGGCGCTTTGGCTGAGACAAGCTCACATATGCCCCCCCCTCCCCTCCCCCAATGGGCTGGTCTCACACTGCGCTCCATTATCTTGATTGGCGATTGTCTGATGAAGACCATTGTTAGCCGTAACGAGAGGCTTGGCTATAGGGATGAGGCAGGCCCGGGGGCGGTGTGGTGTCGCCGGGGCGACGACGAAAAAATCACGTCAAGCGTCTCCAGCCACCTACTGGTTGACGAGGCCGCTTTCTGGGGAGGTTTGGTTAAAAATCGTTTATCTTGTTTGAAGTGGAACAGGAGAATGTGGTTTGAGATTTGAGAAAGGCATTAAAAATAGCAGTTTTATGTGCCTATTCCAACTGTGTAGACTTTCGGGTAAGGAATACATTCAGAATGTAGTAATTTATTTTATTTTCACACACACATTGGTGAAAATCAAAAAGGAATTGGTGGGACATTTGTAGAATATAATTATTTTAGCTCACTGGCTGTAGTTACCACATCAAAACTAGTCAAGACATGAGATCACATCTGCCGATCCCCGGTTTGCTAATGAGGGGGTACAACAGTGCATACCGATTCCTGGAGCACCATCACAGAAAGGTCAAGAGTTTATTATGGCAGTCTCATGTATGTGGCATCACCTGTCTGTTCACACACACACACACACACACACACACACACACACACACACACACACACACACACACACACACACACTGCCCAGACGTCCACCCAAGCCTCACAACGGCCCTTTTGTTCAGCGTTATTAACTGAGAGAATTCCTTTGCTTCGGATCTTTATTAAACTCCGCACACACAGCCATTTCAGGGAGGCTGACATGTACAGTCCAACCGTCCCTCGGGTGTCCACAGAGAGGGGGTGAGAAGAAGAGTGAAAAGGTGCGAGAGGGAGAGAGTGGGGGAGAGAAAGAGAGTGAGAGAGTGCACTCCCATATCTCCTAAAGAGGAAACAGTGCTCCTGGATTTCTTTAAGTGCTGCTTTCGACTGACACCATGTAGCTTTTAGCTTAAGTAGCCGGCGCTCAGGACCCCCCCCCCCACCCCCCCTGCAGTGTAACTGCACAGCTACTGATGGTATTGAATAAATGTCAGAAGTCCACCCCCCCATCCTTTCTGACAGAGAGAGAGAGAGGAAAAGAGAGAGAGAGAGAGAGAGAGAGAGGTGTGGCTGTATTTACGATGGACTGGGAGGGACAGGGAGGGACGGTTTGTTTGCGAGCCATTATCTTTAGCGATCAATCAAAGCGGTGATGCGGACGTCACGGGCGCATCTCCTGATTGCTCACGGGATACTCGCATCGCGAGCGCTTTCGCACAGGAGCGTGAATATCCATCAACGTGGAGGACAGACAGGTCCATGGGGAGAGGCCTCGTTTCCGAAAGGCGCGCGCACACCTGCCCCGCAGGCGCTCAGCACGGGGTCCTCGCAACGTCTGATCGATGCCGTGGCTGTACAGACCTTCTGACACGAAACGCTGCCCAACTGTAGATGAGCGCCAACGTCGTCTTATACGCTGCCGGACCCGTTCGGTTTGTGTCTCGTGTGTGTGATTACCGGAAGAGCGAGCATTACAGAAACTGCTTATGCAAGTGTGCAGCAGCTCGGTGTGTGTGTGTGTGTGTGTGTGTGTGTGTGTGTGTAGGGAGTGGGGGGGGGGGGGGGGGGGGGGTGTCAATAGAGAGTTCAGTTCCTGATTGTTCGATACTGCTGCTGTTTGGCTCTGGAGAAGCCCTCCCCTCATAAACTGTGCTTGACCCTCAAAATGGGCCTGTGCTGCCTCTCTCTCTCTCTCTCTCTCTCTCTCTCTCTCTCTCTCTCTCTCACGCACGCCCGCACGCACTTTCATCTTGTACTAAAAGCCTCCCTCCGCACTTCTTTTTCCAGATCGCTTCACCTTTTCATCCTGACTCCCTTGGTCAGCCCACCTCCTCTTTCCAGGGTCCTCCCTCCCTCTCTCTTCTCCGCCTCCTAACCCCCACCACATCGGCTCCTCAGGTCGGTATCGACTTTGCATTGAGCCCAAGATGAGCCCGTAATTTAGCGCGGGGAGAAAGGCGGAGCGGGATGGAGGAGACTGTCATCGCCTCACAGTCTGCTGAGATGCCGCTCGGTGTGGGGCCCTTATAAATAGAACAGGGCTGATAAACAGAGCTGCCCTCTGGAGCAGCCGTGCTGCCTCTTACCCCGGACAGGCCACAGGGCCCTGGGGACGGCCCAGAGAATGTTCCGGAACCTCCGTTAAGAAGTGATAGATCTGAAGCGCCTGGACTATGAGAATGGCCTTGACAGCCTGTTATCTGTGAGCTCTCACATGTGGGAGGGGAGAGACGGTGGCCTGTGGTGTGTGAGAGAAAGCAGACACTCGGAACCGCACAATCGGTCAAACATGTACGTGCGCAGAGGCCGCACGCACACACACACACACACACACACACACACACACACACACACACACACACTGCCAGCCTTCTGTCCGTTCACACTTGCTGTCATACACGAATACCTGCTTACATGAATGAGATACATATATATGGTGCAAAACCTCTTTTCTCCACCACACACACACACACACACACACACACACACACACGCACACGCACACGCACACGCACACGCACACGCACACACACGTCCCAGGGCAGTAGTAGGAGGCTACTGAAGGTGTACCCCCACCCCCCATTCTCACACAGGTGCTTTGCAGTTGTGCGCAGCACACATTTAACTCCACCCACCTTTTCCTATTGGCTGACATATACCTTTGATCACATGACAAAGCTACAATGACAGCCATGTGAACTAAGAGGGCTGCAGATGTATGCAACAGCAAACTGTATGGATGAAGTGTTTTAAAGTGTACTTCCATTCCTTCATCTACAGCCACAGGAGGTGTCTGTGCATCCTGGCTCTCAAACCACAACCCAGTCTTTGCACAGAGAGTATAACAGATTATTATTGATTATACTGTTTTAATTAATTACATCATTCATTAAGTGGTCACTGCACAAAATAAACCAGTTCCAAATACTGCAACATCTGTATATTGTGCTATTAATAAATGTAAAAACACACACAAACACACACAAACACACACACACACACACACACACACACACACACACACACACACACACACACACACACACACACACACACACACCCACACACACAGTGACTGGCACATTGACTTGATCTGGGCTAGAAAGTAAAAATGAAAAGTTATTTGTGATTTTCTTAGTCTGTGCTTGTAAACATCAGTAAGCATTATCTAAACAGGAAGTTCTTCCAAAATGACCAGCTCACTCACAAGTTCCATAAATATACAGCTTGTGCTGTCATAAGTGAAGGGTTCAGAGACAGATAGCTGTGCATTTCACAAGCTGACCAACTGAGCAAGAAATGGTCTTGTTTTAATTAATAGACACACACATACGCACACGCACACGCACACGCACACACACACACACTCACATACAATATCCACACTACTGTTTTTCCCAACACCAAAACCCTGTTCACTAAGACTTGATTATGGGCTCACTGCTGACAATGCAACTTCACATCGGTGGCCAACAGTTTGGATATTAACCTCACTCTGAACCTCTCACACACTCACTAACACACATCCACCCTCAACCACTTTCCTTTATTCCCCCTCTCTCTCTTTCTCTCTCTCTTTCCTCCTCCTCTCTCTCTCCCTCTCTCTCTCTCTGTCATCTCAAGGTTTAGATCCCACTCAATTAAATTAGATCTGCTTCCCGTAATTGTGCCACTCGCGTCTCCAAAACTGACAGCTCACCCCCTCGCACCAGCCACACACTCACCGACACCACGTGCTCCGGGCTTGTCCCCCTCCGCCCCAGTTCTTTGTGGGAGCCACCGGGTGGAGGCTGATGGGGAGGGGCATGGGTGGAGGGATTCCATCTGACACGGAGGATTGGGAGTTCGCCTCCAGACAATGGCATGAGGCTGGCACATGGATTAAACTCTCTGACATTATCAACCCGCCTGCCGATTCTGGGTGTAGGGGGGTGGGGGGGGGGGGGGGGGGGGTCTCCGCGTAATGCTGAACAAACCGCTCTATCGCCCACCGCGCAATGCCTCACTGTGGATTACTGTCACTCAGTACTCAGAGAGTGAGAGAGAGAGGGAGAAGGAAAAAGAGGGGGGGAGGGGGGCTGAGGCACTCTTATTTATTTAATAGCCCGTGCCCTAATCTGTTTCAAAACACTGTGGGGAAGGAGAAATGTCATGGGAAGATGTAAACATGGTGAACCAGTGACTCTTGTACCTACAAACAGACTTCCTTCCAAACTTAACTTAAGTCCTCTTTCGCCATCTACTCCAGAACTATGAAGCGAAGACGTCCTTCTCTCTTGTTTTGTTTTCAGGCTTTTTATTCTGTCCCCTCATCTCTCTCTGCCGAGTGCAAGACGAGGACAAATTAAAGCATCTCTGAAGTTTCCCATGAGAAAGTATCGTGGGGTAAGCAGGCTTCATTCTGCAGAACAGTCCATATGGAGACGAAGAGCTCCCAATCAAACCCTCCATGGTTGTACGTAAAACAAGGCACCCGGCATCCATTCAGATAAAAAGGACGAAGTGGGGGAGGGGCTGTGTGTGATGATGTCACTGTGCTCTGTGACATCACTAGTTCTGAACTTTTTCAAAGCACAGAGCTTCAGGAGATGGAAGGTCTGCTGCTTTGATCACTGATGTGGAACTATCCGCATGTCAGACTTCACCTGCGGGAAACAAAATCCCATCAGGCCCCTGCTGCTTTTACACCGTGACCCTTTCCACCTGTGGAAACAATAGTTCTGAAAACTGAGACCTTCCCCAATAAAAAAAAAGCTTCAACATGAAACACAAGAAAAAGCAGGAGGGTCTCATTTGAACAGCAAGGACTATTCGATTTGAATGCCTCTCCCTCCCCGAGCGTCTAAGAGTCGGCTAATGAATTTATCAGATTAGCATGAGATTACACACAGGCATATTCTTCGCTCTGCGTGCTTTGGGGTGTAGGCTGAAGCGAGGGACAGGATTAGGCCCTGTTGACAAGGGCAGGGTCACCGTGAAAGGTCAGGGTCCCGAAACCCGGCGCCCAGGTTGACAGCTTATTGAGTCGCTTCCAAAGCCTCAGTCGCACGTGATGATGTGCGCCCGGCTAATGCCGAAAGGTGCTCGAGCGTATTGATAAATGCCGAGCGTAATCACGCCGCTCGCGTTCGGAATCGTAATGCCTTTGGCGTGAGGGACGAGGGGTCAGCCTAACACCTCTGCCATCGCAGGCAGATTGTGGGGGCCTGAGTCGATTTAGTGTGTTGGGTTCTTTCGATGGCTCACAGTCTCATTCATACCTTACCGAAGATGCATTTTCAAGAAGAGTTTGTGTTTGGAACAAATGACCGGTGTGTCTATTGCATCTAGAACTTTCTAAAACAACAAACCTGTTCCCATTGGCTACCTCATTCACTATGTTGTGTATATATCTTATGTATTATATACACACAACATTAAAATATGACAAGATATCCATCAAGCTCACAGGGAAAATAGGTCCAAATTGAAGCATTTGTTTTGACAAAACGATGACATGATTATCAATACGCGCCCTTAATTAGACGGCTGATAGTTTTGTGCAGTGCTGTCCATCCGTATATTGGATTCAGCCCTCGTCTACTTTAGATATGATAAGTAACTAATCTCCATGCTCTTGCAGGTCACCATGGTAATGTCCATCTGATCAATCTTCTGTGCTTTCCCGTGCATCCTGAGAGGCCATAAACGTTCATTAGCGATGCCTGGCGACGGCTTAGCATGTTTGGAGAACACATCTAAAAGCACGGCTGGGAACAAACAGCCATCCGACTTCAAAACAGGCAGCGTTCACTATTAAAGCAAAAGTGCTCTTGTTAGCGCACGTCCGTTTGTCTGAACTGATCTAATCAGTTCTGCAAGCTCACAGGACACTGGACTGCTAAAGTTGAATGGCTAAAGAAAACAGTTATTGTGCAGTCTGTTAGTGGTCTGCACAAATGCACCCATTGAAAACACACACACACACACACACACACACACACACACACACACACACACACACACACACACACACACACACACAGGAACGTCTCTGCATTCTCTTAATGCCGCCAACAGAGCCTAGCAACGGAAGCAACTCATCTCCTTTTGCAGCCCAGACTCTCTGTCAGAGTCTGAATTATGAGTGTTTCATTTCGCTCTCCCAAGCAACACCTACCGTATCCCCTCTCATTTGATGCAGGGAGAAAATGGCAGGAAGATCAATAGAAGGCCCAGAGAGTGAACATTGGCTTATCAAAGCACGCCACCCAAAGCAGCACATTTGGCTGGTACCATCCTCTTTCGAAGGAGTTTCTGATTATATTGATGGTTCCTTTCACGGAATAAGTACTAGTTTATTCTTAGTAAACCATTGACTCTGGGCAACAGCAGCAGTGTGGGGTGAAAGCAATTCACTGCTTTACATTTGATTTAACTATGAACTATTTCATTGTTAGTAATCAGAGCAGACATTTGCTATCTGCATGCGTCTGTATATCGCCTAGAACGTGAGAAATCAAGTAAATAGATATTACACACACACACAAACACACACACACACACACAAACACACACACACACACACACACACACACACACACACACACACACACACACACACACAAACACACACACACACACACACACACACACACACGTTCCTTAGTGGCCAGTACCCTTCAGTCTGTCCCCTGTCAGCAAAGCCGGGGCCTGCTAGGCTAAGCGCTGACCCGGCGTTTGGCCCGCCTGTCAGGCTGTCGCCAAGGTTAAACGCCCCAGGACGGTTCCCTCTCCTTCAGTGCACGAGCACTGCTAACTCCACGCCTCCCACTGTTGTTGGCAGAAATCAATGCAAACTCTGACGTACAGCTTCTAATACTGCTGTAAGCGACGCTTAGTAACAATAATCCACAGTTATTTACACAGGGCCCACTTTGAATTTAAGTGACAGTTATGTATGTATTTATAGTTTTGTATTCAACTTGAATCTTGAGGAGAACTGACAGTTATATATGTATTTATAGTTTTGTAGTTACTAATGTAGTGTACATTTCGAAGAGAACATAACTCGATAAAGCTTAGGTTAAAAGCAGGTGGTGTCAATTGTGTGCGGGGGAAAAATAGTCAAGCCATGCTAGTTTTCCACATTTGTGTGCCTAGCATACAAACTGATTCCTGTGACACCTCCACCGTTTAGTGAAGTATTTCTTTGCACCCTATCAAAAACAGTTTGCGTCTGCAGCTGACCCCACCTCCCCTTCGGGCCTGTGTCGGCCCGGCACTGTAAATAGCCTACATGTACCTTCTGATTAGTGGAGCCACATGCTAATGCTTAAGTGCGGCGATGTAATGCGGACCAGACGCTATGGATTCCTGTACAGTCTTAAATGTTTAAAATGGATCCTTTTGAAGTCGGCAAACAATGTGCAATATCAGGAAACGAGCTACGTCGCGCGGAGCAAGAATGCGGCGTGTGGGGAGGAGGAGGGGGAAGCACACACTTAGCGAGCCTGTGGCTAAAAGTAATACACAATGAAACATGAAAAAGACTCCCGGCCCCATTAAGCCGCAAGATCAGAAGACACGTATGAACGGGTGCGTCCAGCGTACCCTACATTAGTCCTGCCTTTAACCGACCATACAACAAACACAGCACTCTCCGTGCTTTTCCATCTCTTGGGCATTATCTCGTACTGACAAGCACTCACGGACACCATACCCCCCACCCCACCTCCAACACACACACACACACACACACACACACACACACACACACACACACACACACACACACACACACACACACACACACACACACACACACACAGGGGGATGGCCCTCATGGTGAGAGCAGGTCTATTTTGGTGCGGGTACCCAAGCGCTCACTTCTCTTTAATCAGTGCTGTATTGTTAGTCATGGCGTGATGGAAGGAGGTCTGTGCAGTCAGACAGCCACAGACCCAGGAGCGTCTGTCATATGTCCTGGCCACTCATCTTAAGCTCATGAATATATTTTCACATATTACAGAAAATGCCGTGTACTCTTGACCCGAGAGATTACACTATGACATCTAAAAGCAAGCAACTGTTTTTTTTTTTACCCCTTTGCACTGACAAAGTGCAAATAAAAGGTCTTAACATATTTTCCTTTAACGTCTCTAGCTTCCACATGTCAGCTCTCAGCTATATTTAACCGAGTGTTTTTCTTCCCTCTACTGTGACACCCGTGTGTTTATCGGCACAGGGGCAGGCTACATTAGCACTCACATTGTTTCTCTCTTACACATTTACGAAAACGGGGACGGAGGATAGTGAAGCCCTCGCCCGTGGTGTCTTTGTTGATCAGGAGGACGCACGTCATTAATGAAAGAGTCAAGTCAGGGCCTTCAGTAACTGGAAACCCGGGACACCACTGATATTCTTCTTGTCGGCGGTGTTGAAAATCATAAATGAGTCCTTTTCATTAAAGGCTGATCTACTGGTTGGTGGGGGGTGTCCACTCTTGGCCTCATCCTTAATCTAGGACTGGGATGACTGGCACTGGGACTGGCACTGGGGCTGGCACTGGGGCTGGCACTGGGACTGGCACTGGGACTGGCACTGGGGCTGGCACTGGGACTGGCACTGGGGCTGGCACTGGGACTGGCACTGGGGCTGGCACTGGGACTGGCACTGGGACTGGCACTGGAACTGGCACTGGGACTAGCACTGGGACTGGCACTGGGACTGGCACTGGGGCTGGCACTGGGACTGGCACTGGGACTGGCACTGGGGCTTTGGGGGGTGAAAAGGTCTGAGTTGCAAGTGCTGCTCTAAGTGCCAAAATAATGTGATGTTTCGTTTACTTTCCTTAGCTGCATGTTAGCCACGGTGGTAGGGTATATATATTTTTAAAAGTAATGCATTATCAATTTAGAATGGCTTTTTTCAAACTGGAACAAATCTAATTTACTCATCGCCTCCTCATGCTACTAATTACTTCAAGATACTCTTGAAAACATCTTCATCTTTACACTGGACAATGTAAACATGACAACCAGCAGTCTTTCCAGTACTTTAATAAGGGAGCTCATCACAGTAGTTAAATATGTTATAAAGGCACAGCCACAAGTTTTGTAGCATGCAGTCTAATCACACACTTTTACATGCAGTCTAATCACACACTTTTACATGCAGTCTAATCACACACTTTTACATGCAGTCTAATCACACACTTTTACATGCAGTCTAATCACACACTTTTACATGCAGTCTAATCACATACTTTTACATGCAGTCTAATCACACACTTTTACAGATCGTCAGGTCCACAAAAGTGGAAAGTTGTTTTGGTTTTGCACATGGATTCACCTCTCAGTAATTGCATTCCATTTAAAAGAATGGGCATATTTTCACTTTATGCTGAGTCTCCACTTATAAAATTGCCTCACGCTCATTAAGAACTGGCCACACCCAGACCTTTATCTGAGACCAAGAGGTTGAATGCACTTTAGATGGTGCAGGTGAAGATTTGTGACCTGAGTTTACATGAGGACCAAAGCTTGAGTGAGAGTGGTCAGATGCAGTACAGGGTACCAAGACAGGGTATTCGAGTGTGTTTACACCACCAGTTGGTGTTTGTATGTGTGCTTGTGGGGGGAAGGGGTGTCAGTCTTGAATAGCCTTGCTCATCTCTGCTCATCTGCCCGTCAATAATCATGTGTATGCATCCACACCTCACGGATGTGCGCTAACGCAGATGCACGGACGGTGTATTGACCGCATTCTCTTTTCTTGATGCCGTTACTGAAACATTCTGTGTGCATATGACTTCCTGCTTGTCCATCACTGTCCATCCCACTGAGCCCCCAGATTTATGATCACACACACACACACACACACACACACACACACACACACACACACACACACACACACACATGCACTGAACTCCTATTTGAACCATTAGAATTCAAAGGAGAGGTCAAAAAAACTAAGAATTCTAAGGACAAACTAAAAAAATCAATGACAAAAAAATGAACAAGCAAAAATGCCTAAATGCATTGATTTAAAATAACTCTGAATGTGACATTATAAAACTGGAAAAATAAATAAAAATTCTGCTTAAAATGTTACCATGGCAAAACATTTTTTTATTTCTCTGGGCCCCCATTGTGGCGGCCTTCACTGGGTTATGTTCTGACGCCAGACATCGATCCGCCAGCTCTGTAGTTAACGCCGCGCTGTAATGCAAATGTGCCCGTCGCATCGATCTCCCGCGATCCCTGCCTGCGACATTGCTGCTGTCGTCCCCGCAAGGGCACACCCTCCTCCTCCTCCCCTCCCCCAACCCCTCCCCCGCCCCACCCTCTCCCCCGCCACGGCCGCCGGGACCGGGCCATCGCTCCCAAGAGCCGGTTCAGCACGCCCAGAGCGGGATAAATGCGGAGAAGGAAGGGATCGGAATAAGAAGAGGGGAAGGAAAGAAACAGAACATGGAGAGAAGTGGTTAAATGAAAAAGGAAAGAAAGAAAGAAAGATTTAGGAAGAGAGAGAAGAAAACAGGAGAGGTGTAAAAGACAACAGGAATGCAAAATAAGGCTTAAGTAACTGTGGCTTGGATGTCAAGAGTCTAATTTCATAGCAATTAGCAGAATGACTTATCATTAGCTCAATCTCCTCAGCACATCACTCAAAAAAGGGGAAACATTTAGAGAGCTGTATCAATCGGTGACAAAGATCACCGTATCAGACTGCCGCGGGTAGAGCCAGATTCTTCAAAATCTCCAGAGACTTTGAAAGTGTAAGATCTCCTCTTAAAGCCAAATTATCACAGAAGAGAGAACAAGATAGCGCAAATCGGGAAGCCTTGCAGAACTTGAAACTTCCAGCCCTAAAAAAGCCCTTGTTCAAACCACATCGAGGGTTTTTTCGGAAGAGGGGCCTGTTTCCTGGCATAAGTGACGACAGCAGAGTCTCACTTTGTCACTTCCTCTAACCCCAGAGTTCTTTAATCCATAAGAACATATTCGGTCCAATTCTGAGCTATCAATCACTGCAGATGGGCACAAATTGGAAGCAGAGCACAACTTTTAAGATCCAGCAGAATGATTCCACGTGTAGGCGACCGTTGAGAAGCAAAACTCGACTGGCTGGGAAACCTCAGGGGTGCTTCTAATTTACTCCAAACGCTCTCGCCTGCAGTCTTCTACAGTACAATAACCCCCCCTACTCCCACCTACCAGACCCCCACCCCACCTACCAGACCCATACTCCCACCTACCTGACCCACACCCCCACCTACCTGACCCACACCCCCACCTACCTGACCCACACCCCCACCTACCTGACCCATACTCCCACCTACCAGACCCCCACCCCACCTACCAGACCCATACTCCCACCTACCTGACCCACACCCCCACCTACCAGACCCACACCCCCACCTACCTGACCCACACCCCCACCTACCTGACCCACACCCCCACCTACCTGACCCATACTCCCACCTACCAGACCCACACCCCCACCTACCAGACCCACACCCCCACCTACCTGACCCACACCCCCACCTACCTGACCCATACTCCCATCTACCAGACCCACACCCCCACCTACCAGACCCACACCCCCACCTACCAGACCCACACCCCCACCTACCAGACCCATACTCCCACCTATCAGACCCATACTCCCACCTACCTGACCCACACCCCCACCTACCAGACCCATACCCCCACCTACCTGACCCACACCCCCACCTACCAGACCCACACCCCCACCTACCTGACCCACACCCCCACCTACCAGACCCACACTCCCACCTATCAGACCCATACCCCCACCTACCAGACCCACACCCCCACCTACCTGACCCACACCCTCACCTACCAGACCCACACCCCCACCTACCAGACCCACACCCCCACCTACCAGACCCACACCCCCACCTACCTGACCCACACCCCCACCTACCTGACCCACACCCCCCCCTACCAGACCCACGCCCCACCTACCAGACCCACGCCCCACCTACCTGACCCACACCCCACCTACCAGACCCACACCCCCACCTACCTGACCCACACCCCCACCTACCAGACCCACACCCCACCTACCAGAACCATACCCCCACCTACCAGACCCACACCCCCACCTACCAGACTCACACCCCCACCTACCTGACCCACACCCCCACCTACCAGACCCACACTGCACACTGCTCTGTTAAGTACTAACCAGCACTGCAGATCTGTGCCAACATGGCTCTTAGGTTCAATGGTGTTTCTGCCATTCAGAGCAAGTCCATTCAAGATTTTTTCAAACTATGGACAGTAAACCTGCTCCATAAGTTTACTGTAAAGTTATACAAGCCCTACAGAGCAAACAGCACAGTTAAACGGGATCAGAGCTTCAGGGGCTGTAAAAAGTGTATGTGTTGGCGGGGGGGGGGCAAAGTGTGTAGTAAAAAGAATCGCTGGAGTCCAAGCTGAGGAGAGGAACAGGTGGTGGTGGTCAGGAATACAGCCATCGCTGCCCCCCCCCATCCCACCATCACCACAAAGCCACAAACAGCCCCACCTCCTAAAGGCCTCCACCCGCCTGCATGGAGCTCTGTCCCTCCATGTGATTTAAAAGCAAAACCCAGCACTCTATGTAATCGAAAGGGTGGAGACTGAGTCCTGTCACCGGTCCTGTCCACAGTCCTATTCATGGTCCTGTCACTGGTCCTGCTTCTACAGAAGCCAAAAGTTCTGTGGAATCATCGTCGAGCCAAAGCACAACATTATTGACTGTGCCGTCTGACCGAGAGACACTCAGACCAGGATACATTTGGACCGGGAGGCACTCGGACCGGGATACATTTGGACCGGGAGGCACTCGGACGCTGCAAGCCCACCATGGGCTTGAGAAGCAGAGAACAACAAAGTTCTGCATCTGCCTTCCATCCTTCTTCCGCAGTTCAGTTCTCCAGACACGAAAACCTCTCCCTCCGTCTCTCTGTCATGTATTTCTGTTATAACACAGGCAAAGCACACGGAATATCAGCCCTGGGCCCCTCCCCCCAATCACCAGGGGACGCTGCGGAGCCCCCTGGTGTAATGTCACCCCACTTAAAGCCTAAGTAACAGCATCATTGGCGGTGTTAGCACGGCAACGTGCAGCCCCAGAGAGACCAGCGCAAGGTCAGGGGGAGCAAGGCAGCACGCCGTGAGCTGTGGAGGAGGGGGGAGGGGGAGGGGGCAGAAGGGGGGGGGGGGCTGACAAGTGCTTTGCATGTTTTGCATGTAGCGGCTAATGTCGGGTGAGTGTGGGCATTTGTGTGTGCGTGTGTGTGTGTGTCTGTGTGTGTGTGTGAGTGTGTGTGTGTGTGTGTGTGTGTGTGTGTGTGTGCTAAATGGCCGGCTGCGGACTGCTCTACAGGGACCACTGGAGGACAGCTGCACGGCTATTAACCGGCTGGAAAAGTGACTTTCTCTTTTTCTGTCCTCACCTGGAAAACACCTAACTGCAGAAGAGCTGGTGTTGCTGTACTTATGAACGGAGACACACACACGCGCACACACAGACATACAGACCTTGTCTCTGTAATTCACCCTTCCTTGATTTAACACTCAAACAAGAAAGCCCAGTGACAACTGGTCTCAAGTTTCACACACAAGCAGACACAAGCACACGCATACACAAGCACACACAAGGACACACAACCATGCAGACCAACACAGCCATCTGAGAAAAAAAAAAACACTCTAAAAATGATTACAGAGCCATTAACCCCCGCCGCCCACCGACACATGATACAACTTTATTTAAAACCCAAACAAGTCTCCCCTCTACCCTTCCACACAATACTGCACCAACACCCCTTTAAGCCTCTTTTATTTTTCTCCCTCTTATCATGGGCCTACTGAAAAAAAAACATAATAATAAGAGAGAGAGAGAGAAAATGCCTGGTTGTTTCATCCACGTCCAGGAGCACTTGTGCCCCACAATGAAAGTATTTGCCAGTCAGGTGGCCCCCGCCTTGGCCCCTGACAGCCTGAATGGCTGTTGCTCTCGTTAGCTGCCATGGTGACGGTGAGAGCCAACCAATGGCGTCGAAGCCAAGGGTCCCAACACAAAAGTCCCTCCAATTAAATGTCAGTGATTTAACAAATCCTTTGAACTCCTCGATGCCGTGTTTACAGGGGGCTTACAGGGACACTGGCATGCCATTGTCTCATTATCTGCACAAGCAGATGCTAAGAACTGGCCTTGATACAGGCATCGAGGGGGAGATGGAAGAGATATGGGGAGGAGCACACCCAGCGACAGAGTATACACTACAGTAAGCTTCCTTCAGTCTCATCATTACCACAAGGGAATTTTAACATTACATTAAAGAAAAAAGAAACCTTGAAGAGCTCTGTGTGCCACCACATGCCATGAAGTTCTAGAACTTTCCTTCATTGGTGTTGGTTTGGGTCTGTGTGGAGTAGTCCATGTCATACAACCGGCTTGGACCATCTCTGGTGAATGTGCCCCATACACCATGAAGAAACCTGGCTTGCTGGTTACTAAAGCACTTCCTCAACCCTCCAATTGAAAACAAAAATATTTGATTCATTATGAACAGATTTCTTTATTTCTACTACTGAAAATAGACATGAAAGTAACCATGTATTTCAAATCAATAGTGTAAATAGTGTAAATCCACCCTCTGATCCATTCTCTTATCAAGACAACCCCACATATTTAACAAGCCATCTTTATATTTACAGGGAAATAAAAGTGCTTTATACAGTTGTGTAGTAAAATATTTGGGAGATATAAGATTAGCTTTTAAGGTTAAGTTTTGATTTTGCTATATTTTCCCCAAGTATCTATCTTTTATCATTTTTCTATTACAATTGTCATTACTGGTGTTATTATGACTTTTAGATATCATTTACAATATATCCTGGATAATATGATACATATTACACATTAGAAATAGTGACCTAAGTACGGTCCTCATGAGACAGAGACGGATACAGATGTGGAGGGACAGTCAGGATTACAGACACAGATTAAGCTTTCCCGATGTTTTAAATAGGGATACATGGGAAATGAAGTTCACTCAGTATGTGCTAAGACTACAAAATTATACCTGGTTGACTTGGCCATTTCTTTTAAGCTATGAGAGAGATTGACATTGAGGCAGCTGTCAATACCTACTACTCCCGTTGCTACATTGCTCTGGGCAAAGGTTTGGCTCGCCTCACAAGCATTGCCACGTCCTCTATATTTCTGAGAAAATGTCATTAGAAATAGTACTTGACACCTCCCATAAATAGAAAATCAATTAACATCCACACACCTTTGCTCTAAATTGCGGTGACAGTCACTGCACAGCATATGGGGAAAAGGTATGAACATTTTTGTCAGGTGTCGTTTCAAGTCCACGGCTGACTATTTGACAGCCTTGGCGTAGGCAGACCATGTCGGTATTTCTTCGTCTTGGACAACCATAACAACCTCAAACTCACAGGACTCTTTATATAATATCACGTGTTTATAGGGTCAGGGAACTGCAGGCTTATAGGATGTATCAGCCATTTCCCCTTTTGTAGTAGACTTGGCCCCGTGCACTGCCGGCGACCCTACGGTAAGTATACGCTAGGGGCTTTAGCTCTAAAATCCTGAGACAAGTTCATCACGTCAAAAAACACACCGACGGTTTTCTCTGCAAACATGCGGGGAAGAGTGAGACAAGTGGATTGGAAAAACACCACCCCCACTGCCCTCTCTTCACTCCCCCCCCCCCCCCTCTCCCCCCCAGCGAGAAAACTCCAGAAGCTGTGCGAGTTTCCCATCTTCCTACATCTCCGTTTACCGCTTTTCTTATTACAGTATGATTTCTGTCTCCAAACATGTGCGGATTATGCGACGAGTGTGAGCTCAGGGTCGCTCCCGCACGGAGGGCTGCTGTCGAGAAGCAGAAAAAAAAAACACAGGCGCTATGAAACAAAAACAGCGTACGGCAAGAGGCAAGGTCGCGCCCGACCGCGTTGTCCTTTTACATAAAGTAATTAAGCCAACGGGCGTTCTTTTGCTCTGTGTCACACTACACATCCGAAGAGAAAAAGAAGGCAGGAGCAAACAAGGCGAGGAAGAAATGAGGATAAAAAAGAGAAACGAGAGCAAAGATGCAGTGACTGCACAATCTAAACATTGACCGGCCAGTGTTTTCCTTGCAGAGCCCGCTTTCAGAGAGATTTGAATTTAATTGATTCCTTTTTAAACAAATACGTTTCTGGAATGCCAGTAATGAAAGGGGCCATGGAGGGGTCAGCGGGACACGGGGAGGGCCCGAGGAGGCCCTGCAGCGGATCGGGGTCGGGCGCGCGGGGGCGGAGAAGTTTAACTGTCCACCTGCTGACTCAGTGCCGTGCGCTGAGGCTAACTGACACGCACATTCGATTCTTATTAATACTGGGGCATCTTTTAGTTAAGGTCGGTCTGTGAAAAGCTCCAATTTGCATTACCAATTCACATCGAGTTTAGAATTAATGCTTTTTCTAGTGAGGAAAGTATATAGGTCAGAGTTCTTTCAGTAAGGTGAAATAATATTGTTGAAAGGTGAAAGGGATTGATGCTCTACAAATAAGGAAAATAAAAATAAAATTTAGCCGTCAAAAATGATGTGTTATGTGTGACATACACTGAGGTCTAACGTAACCTGACAATGACCTCAAGGACAAAGAGCAACTATGCTTAAACAGAAAACAGATCTAATTTCTTTTATGAAACACTGCTGAAACACTGGCCATAGAGAGCCATTCACAGAGCCCAGAGCTCCTTTTGACATCTCCGGCCACCTTCAAAGCTGGTCCACCTTTACCTCCTGTATTGATGACATGTACAAGATCACCTCCCTCAGGGGTGCGGCGAGGCGTTTTGTATGTGTCCCGCCCCCTTTGGGCCCGGCGGACATCACAGGGGCCCCCCTCAGTAACCCGAGGCCCGTGTAAAATAATACAGCATACATTATTCATGCTAACATCATAGAGCAGTGGAACACAGCACAGCAGACAGGCACCCATAAAAATGATGACCAAACACAGAGAGGTTTAGTGAATTATTGACATGGCCATCAGCTACGTTTCGGTGGGGTGGTTGGTTGGGGAGTGTGGGGAAATAGGCTGCTGACTACTTTCAGAAAGCCAGGAGATCTAAGCACTCAAATTTATGCTGTGGAAGCACTCAAATGTGCTTAAATGCATGTTTTAATTGACCAAATAAAAGGCTGTGAGATGTTTGCGCAGTGTCAGTCATTACAATTTGGGAAAGCAGTGTAATGTTCAGAGAACGCAATTATAATTATTCCCTCTGACACAGCAAACCAGCTGCTGATGACATAGAGCTGCCCAAACCGCTTATGAAGACTTAATAAAGAGTTATAAATGATTGGCTGTGTATTTAATACAGCATGCTTTCTGCCTACAATCTCATCCCATCCATACACACAGTGGCAACGGATGATTCAACTGAAGGCCATTTTCTCTGCAGGCTGGTCCAAAAATGTTTGCATAAGAATGGCGAATTCCATTATTCCAATCTTGTGTCTACCGGACGGCAGCACAAACGGGCTTTGTATCAGCACCGCAACTGCTTGGATAACAGGCAAATCCCCCCGTCACTCCCGTCCAGCCCGATCCATTTAACTCAGGACCGCATGGGCCAAAAACAGCAGCAGAGTTCCTAAGTCTAATTTATGTCCCTGCGTTTGCACTGCCAGGCAAAGCGGCCAAAAAAGGGACTGGCGACACTGTTTGCATTTGCACCCCCCCACACACCCCACCCCGCCCCCCACACACCCCACCCCGCCCCCCACACACCCCACCCCACCCCCCCACCCCGCCCCCCACACACCCCACCCCACCCCCCACACACCCCACCCCGCCCCCCACACACCCCACCCCGCCCCCCACACACCCCACCCCGCCCATGCTCGAGGCACAGGATGACAGTGGAGAAGAACGGGGATGAGGGCTTGAGGAGGAGGGAGAAATCGAGGCCTTGGTACCCTGGGTCTACCTTCATGCGTTCAACGCACATTTGTGGAGCCGTGAGCCACTAAACGAATAAATAAACATATAGAAGAAAGTGTGGGACTAACACCCCCCCACCAATCCGTCCTCAGAACGTCTAGCCAGTGAGGCCGGAATAAAAGTGGCCCACAAAAGGGGCTCCAGCAGCCGGAGCATGAAATCGGAATGGGGGGTTGTTGGAAAAAAGAGAGGAGTGAGAGTGTGTGTGTGTGTGTGTGTGTGTGTGTGAGAGAGAGAGACTCTTGTCTCATTGTTTTCATTGTCTGGCTTCAGAGGCTATGGAATGGAAGCGAGAGAGAGAGAGAGAGAGAGAGAGAGAGAGAGAGCAGTGAAGGGAGTGGTGTCCGTGAAAGAGGAGAAGTCCTCTGAATCAACCCCAACTGTGGTGACGCGCAGCCCCTGAGGATGAATTACAGGTGCTCATTTATCCGTTTAGCCCAAACAGGCTGGGAGGAGGTGCGGGGGCTGGGGAGGAGCGGAAGGAGGACAGGAGAGAGGTAGAGAGGGTCCTGCGATGTTAGCCCACCCCCTGCTCCACACATCCTCTTGACCCTTCCCTGCATCAACCTGCTCTGTTGAATCACTTTATAGGCCTGGAAACAGGATCTGAGTCACAATGGCAAATAGACACACACAGAGACACACATATACACACACACACACACACTTGGGGTGGGGGTTGGAGGGTCATGTAAGTAAGCAGACGACAGCGTAATATCTATTAAAGGAGACTTACACACACATTCAGACTGTGGTTTATGGGCTGGCCTATCAGGTGCCGGTAGTTTTTTTGTTTTTTTACTCTGTGTACCTGCCTCCAATTTCTGATCCCAGGCCAGCTACATTCCTTAAGTACCCTGCTAGCATGTTATCATCGCTGTACTCAGACACGTCGTTCCAAACGAACGACTGCTGGTGTCGGTGACATACCCAGCTGTAACCGTCTCAACTTCTCGTGAATCTTACTTTTGAGTGACTCCTTATGGGGGTGTGTGGATGGGGGGGTGGGGGGGGGGTGTGAAGGTGAATTATTAAATTTTACAGCTCATTACTCGGACAAAAGAGGAATCGACTCTAGTGGGAAAGAGGATTACTGGTGAAATGAAGCCAGTGATATATAGTGATGGCCATTATCTCACCCAGTTATCTGGATGGCGTGATAAGCAAATAACCATCGATGGAGTAACCCCCAGGGACACAGAATCAAAAAGAGCTATGATTAACATAATGTCTCTCTCTTCCCTGTGACTTTCTGTCTCTCCCTCTCACTAAACACACACACACACACACACACACACACACACACACACACACACACACACACACACACACACACACACACACACACACAAAATAAATAAATAAAAGGAGGCTTGCAGTTGTTTAATAACTGACATGCAGTACATATGTTAATTCTAATGTTTAACACATTAATGTTTAATGTTTTCCTTTTGTGTTTGGGGTTGAAATAAGTGGTAACTGAGGCCATGGTGAAGTACAAGTGTTTTACCCTTGGCAGACTACCTATCTGCCAAACCTTGGCAGATATGATGAATTTAATTTAACAGGTACAGTTTACAGGGCTTTGGCTATAAATTGCGTTTAATTAGAGTGGTTACAGAGACTGATTGCAGAGAGTCACAGAAGTCCTAGCACTTCTTCTGGTGTATTTAGTAACCCGTAGTAGGCATATAGCATTTTTTAATGAGCGTCAGAAGATAAAACTGGACCAATTGGAAAGGCAGACCCTTCCAAACCGTGAAGGCAGCGGAAAACCCCAATGACCTTAATGTTTGTAAACCGACTCCATGTTCTATAAACATTTCAAAAAAGGTGGAAAGAGAGCAGGCTAAAGAGTGAAAAGAACTGTGGGCGAACACAGTGGGTTTCCTGTACTGGGCCTCAATCAGAGAGAATGGACAGATTAGTGAATTGATTCAGCAGCCGTGTTTACCTAAGAGCACAGAAATTTCCCTTCTCCCGCGCTATGCCCTTATCTCTATTATTTCAGTTTGTTTTTAACAAACAGCCGACTTGTAATAAGCGCGGGGGCCTCTGCTTACTTTACGTTTGCGAATAAATGGCCATAAACCATTTAATTTCAGACTTTTTAACTGTCCGTAATAAATATTTTCAGATAATAACTGAAGGTGAAGTTGGCTTTATGGCGCCGTAAATTAGCTGCCGGTTTTATCAGCATATTCGCAAGCTGTTTAACTAGCACACAGATGTCATAATAACGTCCTGAAGAATAACCTTGTTGTTCCAGCGATTGCTCTGCAGTCCTATTGCCCAGGGAGCTGTTTTTTCACCCCCCCCCCCCCCCCCCCCCCTCGTGAATCTTTAACTGTTTAGTGAGAAGCAGGCACGGAAGACGGACGAATTTCCCCAGGCGTGACTGTCACACGAGCTATTATTCTTCCGGTCGACTCCCATTCTCTCCCAGGTCTTCGCTCTAAAGGTTTTTTCGTCGTAATTCACCCACATTAGCTGCCAAAACTGCACCTCTTCCCCTTTCTCCATAGCACCAAAAAATAAAAAAATTAAAAACCCAAGAGAACCCACACCAAGCGGGGACAGGTTTGGATAGAGGACATTGTGGAGCACCGCACACCTGCAGGTTTCGCGCCAACAGTCTAGCGGCGAGCGGCGGAGGGTTTAGATAAGACTTCACTTGTCCGTGATTAATGGAAATAAAATGCAAAAGGGACGCCTCCCCGCCCCCAGCTCGCCCTCGGAAGGCTTAGGTTTGTGTGGAAGCGGCGTTGGCGCAATAATTACTGATAAATCCCAGGTCTCAATGAAGTGCTCTTAGCGTAATCTGGCTGGAAACATCACGAATGGTTCGGCTCTCCGGCTCTGACACTTGACAGCGCTAGTGGTGCTCTAATTTCTGCCTGCCCCGGGGCGACCAGACAGCAGCCATTGTGAGAAGCTACTCAAGGGCGAGAAAAAAAAAAGGACCGCATTTGTGACCCGGCCGGCCGAGTCCCCTTTGTCCACCCAATACGAGACTGTGCCCGTCTCCTCTTCTGAACGCCTAGTCCCGTCCATTACTGGTTCTGCTCATTAACAATGCGCGGCTTGATAGGGGGGCTGCTTTCATTTTTGTTCATTTCTGTTTTTAAAAGCGTGTTGGTTCACTTCGAGTGTGAATAATTAGATTTAAATATATTTTTAACAGCATACTGAAGAAATTCAAGGCATTTTAGATGACTCTATACCGGCTCTGTCTTAAGTTTCAAACAGAATTGCGAGAATTATGAAAAGTGCTTAAACGATTGAACATTGTTAAAAATGCTAAATCACCCTTACTGGCAACTAAAGTGGACACCTGTCCATACTGAAATCTAAGCCACAAATCTCCAGGGAGTGTCTCTTCAGAACATTAGATCTTCCCGAAACCCTGGACTGACAGAACCAGCTATTATAACCCCATGACAATAAGATAATAAGATGGTTCTGTATTTAGTCTCAAACCGTTTATTAGAAAAGTGTTGGTGAGTTTTTTGTTGTTACTGTTGTTTTTTAAGTCTACCACTTAACTAACGCAAGCTTGAGTTAGATGTAGGTGGTGAAAGACTATGTTAATATTTCACTCTCCTGCTTGAAAACACAAACTGAGTCTCAAATCCCCAACAGGTCAGGATCGTGTGCATAGGCAAGTTGGGGAGTGGCGTCCTCAACAACAGTCTTGAAGTATTATTTGATTAATGTTGAAAGCTGCAGTGTGTTTAGACGGGGTCGTGACCCCTGGGCACCCATTTAATCAAATCTCCCTTTTTCTCAGCTCACCCAGAGGAGGTCAAAACTAATACAGCCTCTCTCCCTGTACCTCTCCCTCCCTATACTACCTCTCTCTCTCTCTCTCTCTCTCTCTCTCTCCCTGTACCTCTCCCTCCCTATACCTACCCTCTCTCTCTCTCTCTCTCTCTCTCTCTCTCTCTCTCTCTCTCTCCCTGTACCTCTCCCTCCCTATACCTACCCCTCTCTCTCTCTCTCTCTCTCTCTCTCTCTCCCTGTACCTCTCCCTCCCTATACTACCCCTCTCTCTCTCTCTCTCTCTCTCTCTCTCTCTCTCTCTCTCTCTCCCTATACCTACCCCTCTCTCTCTCTCTCTCTCTCTCTCTCTCTCTCTCTCTCTCTCCTCTCCCATCCACCCCTCCCACTATATTATTTCACTCTTTTCATGTCTCTGCCCAGGACTCCTTCACGCTGAGTCTACAGCTATGTGTGACCGAGAGTTTCACGTATGTGTGTGTGCTTACGCACACGTGTGTCCAAGACAGCAAGAGCATGAACGCACGTGTGTGAGCCGGCGTGTCCTGCCCCAGCTTGTGTGTGTGTGTGTGTGTGTGTGTGTGTGTGAACATAAGTACGTGTGTGTGTGATGTGCATGAGGCCTCACATCTCTTTTTGTTTACCCAGTGTTAAGTAATTATTTTATGCCCCTCCTCCCATCCTCGCTGCACGCCACCAGGGACCCACTGCCCTCTGCAGTGAGAAGAAGCCCTTATTCAGCTGGATATTATTTAGTCCTTTATCCCTCCTCTTGTCTCCTCTCCTCCTGTCTTTCTCCTCTGTTCTCCACTCCTCTGTTCTCCTCTCCTCCAGTACTGACACTTCAGTGCAGAAACGCCCTACCTCCTCCCTCACCTCCTTGAATAGATTAGCCTGCAAGAGAAATACATGCTAACAACCTTCTGTTAATGATATGCTTATTTACTTTCTGCTGTCCAAAGCCACCCCCCCCCCCCCCGCCCTGGTCCTCTTGCATCAAATCCTGCTGATGTCATCATAATTTTTAACCAATAGTGCAATATTAACATTCTCCCCTGACTTTCTCCTCTTTGGGTTTGTAGGTTGTCTTTTTGCTTTATCCCCTCATCCCGCCAACCCTCTGCTGCCCCACCCAACACACACACACACACACACACATACACACACACTTTGAACAGGCCAATTACCCTGCTGGCCCAAGCCAATTACATTGTATTTGTTCAGGAGTTTTCAATAATTCTCTCTTTCTCCCCTTCCCTCTTGTTCTCTCTCTCTCTCTCCCTCTCCATCTCTTTCTCTTTTCCCCTCTCGCTCTCGTCACTTAAAAAGTTGTTCCACGGTTAACTCAAGCAGTAATTGCTAAGCATTGATCAACACGAGGCGAACACTACACGGAGTATACTTGAGGCAGTGAGGGTTTGAACATGACTCCAGTCTCTGTGGTGATGGAGTCAGCACAAAGCAGAAATAATTACCTCCTCCGAGTTTCGCTCATCTAGTCGTCTTTGCATTCAATTAATCGTTCACGTCCAAAGCCGCGAGCGAGAAAACCCACAGGCGTTTTGACTTGCCGTGTTTATTAGTCGATACGGGTTTTTCACAATCTAATACAATCAGATGGTTGAAAAACAGTTGAAACCCAATAAAGTATGTCAGTGTAAAGTGAGTATGGAGAAAATGGATTTCAAACCAACATGTTTTTTTGTGGGTTGTGAAGCTTTCCAGCAACAGTATTTAAAGATAAAATAAAATAATATTCATATCTGATTTAATAACTGTTGCTTCCGGAGGACCTGTGTTCTTCTCTCTGTATGTGTGTGTGTGTGTGTGTGTGTGTGTGTGTGTGTGTGTGTGTGTGTGTGTGTGTGTGTGTGTGTGAGTAAACCAAAGGGGCAGACACAGGGGGAATAAGAGAGATGTCCAGCCTGCTTGACTGCGTTTATTAAGAGTGCAGGTGCAAGCTTGTCTCACTTTCACTATCTCTCTCTCTCTCTCTCTCTCTCTCTCTCTCTCACACACACTCACACACACACATACACACACACACACCGGCTGCTTGCTTTGGCTCTCGCTCACACACTGCCCTGGGCCATGGTGGGTCATGGCTGTGAGTGACATGACTGAGACCATGGGACGCACTCACACGTGCACACACACACACACACACGCACATACGCACACACACACATGCACACGCACACACTTGTGCCTTGACTCCAGATTAAATTCCTTTAAACGTGGGAGGTGGACTGTACACATGACCCCTATTTAATTAAAATCACAGGAGTGGCCCAAAGAGTGTATCTTTCATTTTGTGTGCACAGTCCAGCAACAGGAAACAAGAGAGAAACTCAGTATGTGTGGGGAGGCTGTTTATGAAACTCTCTCTTCCTCTTCCCGATTTACAGACACCTTACATTCACCTTTGAAACATGAATGTTAAATCATCTACCATAACTTTTTTCCGTCATTCAGTAGATATTTGCTTCTCGCTTCTGGTTAAGTTGCTATTGTTTTGGTATCACACAGTATGCACCCAAGAGCAGATGTGCTTTATCACGTATTCCGTGTATTTTAAAATACTAAATACCGTCTCCCCTATAACCCGTTTAGCCAACAAGCTCTTGAAATTTTTTTTTTGGCAAATTAAAATCTAGACAAGCACTTTTGTGGTCATAAACGGTTTGGTTCGGCGAACCTGCAGAAGACTGTATGCAGGTTAAAGCAGGCGCTGAAACAGGAGGCTGCTGCTTTGTTTTTTCCCCTTAGAGCGTTAATCGGTTTTTCCAAGTCCTGCGTTTGTGCCCTGCCTCCCGAGCAGACAGGATGGGACAATTAATTAACTTTTATAACATCGGGAGAGAAAAACAGGATGTTTTTAAATGGCGTATTGTTGGAACGAGGGGGGTGGGTATTGTTTCAGGGTGCAATTGTTCTACTCCAGCATCGAGATGACAAGAAGTAGGTGCATTTAAAGCTGAAAGGAAGAAATGTGGTGAAGGGTCTCTTCTTTTCTTTTTTTCCTGTAATCGATCTGAGGGAGGGCAGAGGGAAGGAACAAGGCTAATTTAGGTCACTTAAGACAATAAACTATTTTGTGTGAGAGTATTAATGTTCTTGTAACAAAGTAGCAAGAGGAGCTGGGTGTAATGAAACCAAGAAGAAAGGGTAGTTACTGTTCAGGAAGTGCAAAGGGGAGGAAAAAACGATTCCATACAATGAAATCAAAAGCGTTTTGGAGACCCGTGTGATTCGCAAGGTGCAGGACTCTACGGGCTTCAGTAAGGAATCAGATTGGTAGACATGATTTCTGTTGCTGCCACAGAAGAGGACTTTGAAAAAACACGTCCGCTACCATAAAAGAACACATATTTTAAGTTGTGAAAATGTACACACACACGCACAGTTAGTGTATGTGTCCTAATTAAGCATGACTTGAGATGTAACTGAGAGCAGTGCCTTTTTCACCTTTGAACTCTCTCGCTCTCAAACACGCACACCCCCTCACACACATACTAATACACAGACACACTCACACTGTTCTCCACAAGAAACTAATTCAAACACTTTAGTTCCCTAATTAAGTCACTCTCTTCAACTCACCAGTGACACGCCTTTGCTATGCTTCAACTCTCTCTACATATCGCTCTACATCTATCACTATTTCTCTCTCTCTCTCTCTCTCTCTTTTCCTTCCTTTTTTTTCTTTTAATAAACTTCTTGTTGGGGCTGCCATGGTACACACAGACAGACAGCGTGATTTGGTACTGCTGTTTAATTTGATTTGGTGTAATTAATTTGCCCTGTGTGTGTAGACATGCAGGCAGAGGTGTGTGCGCGCGCGCATCCGCGTGTGTGTGTGACCCGGTGGCGGAGTGTGTGAAATAAATCATTTCTGTCAGAGTCTACCACTCACTTTAATTAAAAGCATGGCGCTCCACAGAAGACAATTACACCAGCGATTGTGACAAAGAGGTATATTAAGGGGGACCAAATGTCATAGTGTGCATTACGTGGAGCAGGGGATCCTGCGGGGTCCTATACAGTGCAGCAGGTCCGTCTGGGCGGGCCGCGGTGTGGGGACAGCCCTTTATCTGTGACCCTTCCGAGATGCCTGCGTGAGTATGTGTGTGCGGGCCTGGTACAGTCACCATTAGCAATGGTCAACTCCGTTAACCCCTATCAGTGGCCCATTTACCGGCCTATGACATTGTGACCTATTCATGGTCTCCTTAATGCACCTCCTCTACTGGACACTCTTTCTAACTGAGAACATGTGAGATGTCTGATCGGGTCTCCATGAGTTCGGGAAAGGTATCTCCACTTACCTGTAAGGGGAGCCCAGAATGAATGTAAGGAGCCACCACATGGAAAAAAGGAAAAAAGAAGAAAACCATATTAGATTGTAGCAGGAATTGCATTGCATTGTCTTGCATGATACTAAAAGGAAGCAATCGAATATTTACATGTGAGCCAATGTTAGACATGTTTTAACAAGTAAGTAAATTGTCTGTATTAACTTTTAAAATAACAGACACTGACCAATGTTGTGTTGTACTAAATTGTTTGTACTGAATTTTAAACACTCTTCACTCTTTACATACTCTTTTAAATACTCTTCACTCTTTATATACTCTTTTAAATACTTTTCACTCTTTAAATACTCTTTTCACAAACAGTTGACTTCATTTAGATTAGGAGGGCCATTCTGTTTGTGCGCGGGTGTATATGTGTGCATGAGTGTGTGTGTGTGTGTGTGTGTGTGTGTGTGTGTGTGTGTGTGTGTGTGTGTGTGTGTGTGTGTGTGTGTGTGTTGTCTTCAAAGAAGGGGAGGAGGTAGAGATACAGAGTACACACAATCAAGCATAAAAGTGGTCTGATAATGTGCATAATCAATTCCGTGACACACTGCACCGCTTCAGATGAAAGTAATTTTTATATCGCATGCATTCCGATAACAGCACAGCATTAACCGTCACTTTGCATGGACATCAGCGACTTATACGAGAAATTACATTAATAGATTCTTCATGGGACGTATGTCTAAATAGTGGAGGCAGGTGAGGTAAGTTCAAGTACTGTGGATTAACTCAAAAAGAGAATCGGATCAGTTCACATAAGCCCTGGATAGTATAAAGCAAGACAAAGTGTGGGTGTGAAAAAGGGGAGGGGGACAGAAACATGGGGCTTCAGAGGGTTATAAAATGTGTAGGTGTGTTTGTACATATGCATGTGTGTATATGTGTTTGTGCGTGTGTGTGTGTGTGTGTGTGTGTGTGTGTGTGTGCGCACATGTGTGTCTGTGTGTATTGAAACGGACAGAAAGTGTCACACAGATAAAGAGAATGCATGAGAGTAAATCATATGTCTACATGAGGCAGTTTCGCTATTTATTTCCAGGCTACATAAATAAGGTGTTGTGTGTGTGTGTGTGTGTGTGTGTGTGTGTGTGTGTGTGTGTGTGTGTGTGTGTGTGTGTGTATGTATGTGTGTGTGTGTGTGTGTGTGTGTGTGTGTGTGTATGTATGTGTGTATGTGTGTGTGTAATTGTCTGTGTGGAACCTGACAGCCTGCCTGAGATTAGAATGTCAGCTTCACAGAGCTGGATGGGGCTTTAACTGAGGCTTTCTTCTTTCTATCACACACATACACACACACACACACACACACACACACACAGAGAGAGAGAGAGAGAGAGAGAGAGAGAGAGAGCTCCTTGAAGTGTCACCATTTTGACACGACCACACTTGAACAGCCTGTACAGCTTGCCCCATGGCCAGTGTTCTCACTTGTAGAACTTTTCCTACCAAACAAAACTGTTTCTCCTCTGGAGCTCTATTTAGACGTTAAGCACATACATTCAGCATGGAATTCTTATGTATGTCACTCTCGTTGCAACTTTACTGATAACCCCGACACATTTAAATTTCATGTTATTGCTCTGATAATCACATTGTCACAACGTAGTTTCTTTGAAAATGGACTTCTTGTGAGTTCTCCATGGTTGGTCCATCATTTTATTGCTATGTTGATACCTTTGAATATATAATTACTTAAATGCAGCTCAGAGGGTGGTAATATATTCAATCCCTAAGCCCCCCCAACTATGATTTGAAAAGTGCAAACTATGATTTGTTTGGTAACTGCCCTTCCAGACCCACTTTATTTGAAAGCGAAATCTCTTTAAACTGTCTTGAGGTGACACGAAAACTTCCACCGAGCTCGAAAAATAATTTACAAGCACTTTGTGACTGACAACCTCACAATGTTCTGAAGGAAATTAATCTCATAACTTGTTCGCCGTTTTGACAACGCTGTTGCCTAACAGCTCGGATTATGAGGACACCATCCAATTATGTGTCAGTATTAGCAGGCAAATAATAGCAGTCATCAGTTTGAGAAGTATTGTGGAAGCGGGAAGGCCTAACAATGCTACGAACCGCATTTTGGGAGGGAAACGGCACTAAAGCCCACGGAGCTTGACAGAGTAGGCGTGAGACTGTTCCAACTGTGACAGGAATATTTGCGACGCTCTTTCAGCGGCACCGCTGGCGAGAACAATGTACGGACCTTCGAGGTACAGTCGTCAGACTGTACCGACATTTTCTTTCGCATTCTTTTCTCTTAGAGGTAGGCGGAGCGAGGAGGCTACCTGCCACTCAGTCGAAAGTAAGCGTGTGCCGCGGCCTCACGTTATAATTAAGCTATCCTGCTAAGACATTAAAGGACCTGCTGACAAACGTGTTCGCATTATGACAAGGTGGTCAAATGTTTGTGATTTATTCCTAAACTGTGAAAGCTGCTATTAAGGCGGACATGGCGAGGCAAGGGAACACACACACACAAAAGCACTTTGTGGAGTACCGGAGGACGTGGGCTTGCCGTGGCGTGATTTGACAACGGTTTTGTTCGGGTTGTGATGAGGTGTTTCCAAGCTACGTTAAATGGAATAGCTGCAGGATTTGTAAGAAGCCGCCAAACTCCCTCTTGTTCTCCACAAGTAAATATTCTGTCATTACAAACTGACATGGAACTTTGAATCGCAAATAAATCCATTAAGAAACCAAAAGTCCCTACAAAAACTAAATAAATGTATACCTTGAACAATACTTTCTGAAGAACAACGTAGTCTACGTGCATCCCAACTTGTTTAAATCTCAATTGGCCAGGACTACCTACTGTATCTCGGACATTTTCAACCCACGACATAGGCTAACCATATGCGCTTGCGTTCTCACTGCATTTAACACAATCCATCATTCAATTTTTCGTAATTACAAGCTACTTTTGTATTTTGGTGTCTGGGCCCCTCGGCCAGTCCCTAATATACAGCGCTGTCCCCTGGAGGCCCCCCCAGGCCCCTCCGCCCTGGCGACAGCTGAAGAAATGAGAGGAAAGATTCTATTATGGGTGACAAAAGAGCAGGAGCTCAACCTCCGGTGAGCTCTATTATTTAACATACATCGCCTAATCAGTGGAGTACTGATTTATCATGCAAGATAGAAGATCTCCGCACCTGCTTGGAGCAGTTACCTGAAGAATAGGGAGTCAAAAGAATAGGTGCCAAAAAAAAAGAAAGAAAGAAAAAGAAAAAGAAACTTTCTTGTTGTTTGTTAACTTTCAGACACTAGCCTGGAAGTGTATTAATAAAGCTCTACATTTTTAAATAGGGAGAACATGTTTGCCTGTGTTCTCTGGTCTCTTTAGTGAGTGTGTTTTTGTATATGAAGAGCAGGTGGAAGTACATTCAGAAACAAGTACCCCCCCCCCCCACCCACACACACACACACACACACACCTCCCCCAGAGCAACAGCATAAAGCATTTCTCCAGACCGCACAACGTAGCCACACACAAACCTAGCATACACACATGACCACACGCACCCACATCCTATTTCCTATTCCACACATAGCAAAGCCATTACATGACCACAAGTCCCGCGTTTCCCCTTTTAGAACAAATTACCCTTCTTGTTCCAAAAACTCGGACCACTCCCTGAACCGTGACCGCCGGCCAGTTAGAAGAAAGAGAAGAGACAGATTGCGAGCGCAAGAAAATGCCAGAGAAAAGTAGACAAGGATAGAGACAGAGAGGGAGAGCGAGTTAGTTACTGCGGCTTTTTCAAAGGTGAACTCCACCCTTGGTGCTGGTGGTGGTGGGTGGGGGGTGAAAGCGCCATAGCGCGGAGGCTCTGTAATAAAGAACGGCGGGTCTGACAAGGAAGGTCTGGGCGCAGGTGTTAAATCAGGCAGTGCGGAGGGCAGCCGTATGCGCCTGCTGATTTATAGGCCCTTCCAACCCCGTGTGTTTTAGGCGTGACCTTGCGTACACACTAACCCTGACCTGTTTCCTCGCCGGCCCATTTCGTCGCCCGCTCCCATTCAAATAGACGCACTGTAATGCCCCCCCCCCCCCCCCAACACCTCCCCACCGCCGTATTCCGCACAGGAAGCTGTCAGAGCTCCTGCGTATGTATATGTTTATGACGCCCGCGTCCTTCAGGATTGCAGCCTTGACGATGGAGGTGGGTTGTGCTGCGATGCTGGTGTGGAGAGAGCTGGATGTGAGCAGATGTGTGAGGAGGGAACAGATGTGCCTGAGGAGTGTGTGTGTGTGTGTGTGTGTGTGTGTGTGTGTGTGTGTGTGTGTGTGTGTGTGTTGTGCTTTTGCATCAGGGAATTTTTTTTTTTTTGCTTTCTTTCCGTGCCCATAAAGAGGTGCACGTTGACGTCTAGGGGGTGTGTCTGCGGGTGTGTGGGCTGTCTCCCGATTGGAGGCGCGGCTGAGCCGACTGGGGTTGTCTCACGCGCCTCTGCCGTCTCACGCGCCCCTGCCGTCACCCGCGTGGCCGACAGCATGGTGGAGATAACCGTCAGCGGGATAACATCGGATCAGATAACGTCAGCGCGCCCGCACCGACCGGCCCGCTGCTCCGGCCGCGGGAAACGCCCTCTCCTGTGTCTGCTTCTGCAGGATACCTACTGTCCTGCCTCCTCATCCCGATGGCCCTGTCAGCTCAGAGAGATTACCCCGCCCCCTCCCTCCACACACACACACGTGTGCCACGCGCCGCGCCGCCTGAAGGAAACTTCGAGGGGAAAATTAACGAGCCGTAATGGTTATGGGAGACGTTACCTCGGGCCAACGTGTCCGTCCCCGCGCTGCACGGCTGCCGTAAAGAAGCGCACGCGGCCTCCCACGCGTCACTTTACGACTTGGGCTCGTAAAAATGCGGACAGTGGCCATAGTCGGGGGTTGGGGGGGGGGGGGTTCTTGAGTCCAGCTTTATGGTGGGCGAGGGGCCCTGTGAATGTTTCTGCTCGGGGTAGCCGCCACACCTCTGAGCGGGTGTGTGCCAGCCTGCCTCACTCGGATGCTTGAACGCATGGCCGTGCGCGTGCAGGTACGCTGAAATGCCCCCTCTGACCGCTGCCCACACGCTTGGCGCACTAGGGCGATAACCCCACCACTATCTACACCCTGCTTCACTTGAGTGCACTGGATCTGAGAGCACTGGATTTGAGTGCACTTGATTTGAGAGCACTGGATTTGAGTAGGCTACCTAAACCTTTGTTAGATGTTATAAAATGACACCTGAAAGCTTCGTTCTTGGCTCTACATTGGAGATGGAAGTCTCACCTTCATGAATCTTCCTAATGAAGACCCCTGCATGTCAGTTTCTGTTATACCTCCGAGTTCTGGTGTGACCTTGCTGGAACTGACAAACTGAATTACAGTATTCAGAGTCAAGAAATGAAATTTGCTGCATTTGTTTCCAGCTTCCTCATAAAAAAAAGATATACCAAATATATTGTGTTGTAACAATATGTTACATTTAGGTCTTAATATAGCTTAATATTGTTAAGCATGTGTCTTTGACATGGCATGTGTAGTAGTTGTCTTCAATATGAAAATCAATCTCCTCTCACTTTCCCTGGTACTCAGATGCACACCTCACTAATTCACACCTCACTACTAATGAAAATATGCAACATTACAGGTTCATTGATCAGATGGATACATTGACAAAGAGAGTGTTGGGGGGTGGGCGGTGGGGGAGGGGAGTCCCATTTTGAAATGGATGGAGAAGGCATGGAGGTTAACACAGCCCAATTACCTGTCTGCTGTCTCTTCACTGCATCTTTATCAGGACCTGATAACACACACACACACATGCACACACACACGCACACAGGCACACACGCACACATGCCCACATGCACGCACACACATACACATGAGCCATCACTCACACACCCGAGCACCTACAGATATACCCCCTCAACGGTCTGTGCACAAACCCAAACACACACACACACACACACACACACACACACACACACACACCCCACCTCCATTATCACCTTTAACATTCCCAACCACACGTCAGAGCAGCTGTGGCGTCCCAGTGACAGTATCGGCCTGGGCTTTCAACAGCTCCGCCGGCAAATAATTAAAGCCCATTATTTACCTTCCGCAGGATGAGCAGCTATCTCGCACCTTTCCACACCCCACCTCTCTCTCCCTCTCTCTCTCTCTCTCTCTCTCTCTCTCTCTCTCTCTCTCTCTCTCTCTCTCTCTCTCTCTCTCTCTCTCTCTCTCCCTCTTTCTCGCTCTCCCTCTCTTCCGTCTCCCTCTCTCCTCTCGCATGTGCTTTCTCACTCCCTCTCTTCATTTCTTTCCCTCTTTCTCTCTCTCTCTCTCTCTCTCTCTCTGCCTCCTCTTATTCCAGCCTCTCCCTGCAGTGACATATTGATGTCAGCGCTAATAAATCATTCCAATTTGTTCCTTCTCTGCCAACACAGCTTTAATCTTCATTTACGACTTGTACAAAAAGTGTGTTTGGTGGAAACCTCAGATAAAATACTCAATTACCATTTTTTACCTGACTGCAATTGTTGCCCTAATCTATACACCAATGTCCTACCAATGTCCTATTTTATACCCTACACACACACACACACACACACACACACACACACACACACACACACACACACACCACACACACACACACACACACACACATATATATATATATATATATCACATGAGTTAGCCTGATCAAAATCAAGATGATGGCAAGGGGAAATAAAAAAACGTGTCAAAAAGGAGATTACCATTTATGACCAGCCACTGAAAATACTGTGTAAACTTTCATAGAAACCATTTAAAGGTCTTCAAACATAAAGGTTTTTCATATTTCAGAGAAAACACAGAATAAAGGCATCATTGAAAACTCAAAATCTTGCTACATCTTGTTAACAGTTTAACTGTGAACAAGCTATACTTTTGCTTATAATTTGATACAAATACAAAAGCATCATACAAAAGCACACTTCCAATAATGGCTCTTGATGTAGACTACATATATGTAGATGGAGTTATGTAGTGCAGCTCTGTACACCTTTACAAAGGCTCCACAATAAAACGAAAACTCTTTTTAGTGAACTTCATCCTCAAGGCCAGTCATGAAGCAGCAGTGGCACTAACTCCTCCGTTACAACCCCTCCGTTAGATAAGATTGTCCAGCATGCCATGGCAATGTTGAGACAGTATGCGTGCGGTTCATAGGCTGCCAGGGGTCTGCAGCGTTTCCAGTAGCGGCAGGAGAGGCTCCCCCTGTACCCTCCTCCCTAAACCCCGCCCCCTACCCCCCCCAGCAATGAGCCGTGGAAACGGGGAGAATGCGTCTCAATCACGCCTCAATTATGGCCCTCCTAGCCCCGATAGGAGAGATCTGTTATGAATACCCAACCGCCACCACCAATCACTATTACCACTGGTCTCATTACCAGGCCTTTAACCATCCTGATCATTACCCCATTATTAATGGAGGGAGGGAGAGAGAGGGAGAGAGCGAGGGAGACCCGAGGGGGAGAATGGAGAGCGAGAGAGAGAGAGTGAGAGAGAGAGAGAGATCACCAAGTGAGAGGAGATATGGCGGCGTGGAGTAAACGAGTGTCAGGATCGGTGCACGCACTGAAAAATTAAACCAATTAGGGGTGCCGTTCAGAGCCCCCTCACCTCGCATTCCTCTCCGAACCACTGAGCAGCTGAGAGGGAAGAGAGAGAGGTGGTGGAAGAGGGAGATGGAGAGAGGGAGAGAGAGAGAGAGAGGGAGAGGGAGATAGAAAGAGGGCCTCAATGCAGCACTCTATTCTGTCATGCTTAGTGAAAAGCAGAAGAGAGGGTGTGTGTGTGTGTGTGTGTGTGTGTGTGTGTGTGTGTGTGTGTGTGTGTGTGTGTGTGTGTGTGTGTGTGTGTGTGCAAAAGAGAGAGGGGAGGGAAAGAAAGAGAGGAGAAAGAGTGAGACTAGTGCCATGGAGAGGCGGATTAAAAGCAATCTATATCCACATAAATCATTGATTAAATGAATCATGAAATTAATATGTAAATTGTGTGTTTAACCTCTATTTATATACCACTGTCTGTCATCGTAGCGTAAATCTAAAACTAATTGCAATTTCTCTGTGAGCACGGGAAAGTGTGAGACAGAGACAAGGGCGGGGTGGGGTGAGGGGTGGGGTGGGGGGGGTTTATGCGCGTCGGGAGAGCGAGTGGTAAAAGTCTGACATATTTATTAACTAAATGTTCGACTACATCAGCTCACTCATTAAGAGGTGTGCGGGGCATGAGTGGAGCAGGGAGGATGGTTTGTGCACTCAGATGGGCCGTGGTGAGAGTGAGAGGACTCTGTTCCGCTGAACCGCACAACGCAAATAACTGATCGCAAATAACACTGGCTTAATCCGACTTGGAAATACAGACATGCTCACATGACAGCGCAGGTCAGGCTTGCGAACTGAAAGCAGATGCAGTATCTCATGTAGTGTACAGTGTACATGCGTGTGTGTGTGTGTGTGTGTGTGTGTGTGTGTGTGTGTGTGTGTGTGTGTGTATGTGTGTGTGTGTGTGTGTGTGTGTGTGTGTGTGTGTGTGTGTGTGTGTGTGTGTGTGTGTGTATGTGCGCTTATTACACATGAGAGGTATTTTAACCTGTACCTAGGCCATAAGACCTGTGTGTGTGTGTGTGTGTGTGTGTGTGTGTGTGTGTGTGTGTGTGTGTGTGTGTGTGTGTGAAGCAGACAAACAGGAAGACGAAGAGATAGATAGGTAAGTGGAGTGATGGGCTCTGGGCCTCTCCTGCTGCTGCCTGACATAAACCATGCTCCAGACGGGCCGGCCTGCCAAGGAGGACCCTGATTTACAGGCGGGCAAAAGCCGGGGACGGCTGCCGTGATCTTTCAATAAAACATCAAAAAAAGGCTCTGACCCATCCATTACCCACAAGCCCCAGTGGAACTGGGAGGTCAAGCGAGCCTGCCATCGCTCACGCTCCAATCTCATGGCAAGGCATCTTGGGATAGCTGCCGGACTGTGGGAGGGGAAGATGCTGCTCGGACCAGAGAGACAAAGTGCATTATGGGCCGAGCTCTAAACAGTAACACTCACTTCCCTGTACTTTCAGCCCTGCAGAGAACTCATGAAGAAATTTCATGGATCCCTCAAAGCGTTTATAACAGAGGTTCGACATAATTCCTGTCGTAAAAACAAGTCATGCATTTGAAAATGCAGAATGGTTAAAATTGCTCAAATGTGGCTGCGGTGAATTTCTTAAGATCTCCTGGGTGTAATCATATAGAAAACATAAGATAAAGCTGATAGAAATTGCTACCACTTTGAAATATGCAAACGTATGTCAATTCTCTAATATAGATTAATTAGATATTAATATATTTGAACTAATGATGCCCTAGAAACTGTGAATTGTACATGAACTGTAATTAAGCTGAAGTTCTCGCACTGATGCAAAGCAGAACGGAACATTCAGACAAATCCATAATTCCACCATGTTCTGTCTTGCCATTGCGACATAAGGACACTTTCATATAAACACATTAACACATAAACACGCACACACACACACACACACAACTCACACACGCGCACACATACAAAACGTACATAAAATATTTGACCAAGGTGAGCACATCCATCCACTCCAGCCCTCAGAGAAGTCTCTTTCCATTTCTCGCTCGGAGCGACTTTTTGATATGTTATCGGAGACGTGCACAGAGCTGAAGTGAGATGCTTGTCAGCGGCTGCTGCCTTCAAAGGGAGGCAATAAAGCGTTCGGCATGCTCTCACCCTTGTTTCACTAATTCACTTCATTTCGTTTTAACTATCCGGAACAATCTAGTGAGACATTACCCTGTAATGAAACCTCACAGAGCACGATTGTCTTCAGAAAAAGGGAGGAACATCCCAATGTGCGCACACACGCACACACACACGCACACACATACACACTCACACACACACACACACACACACACACACACACACACACACACACACACACACACATGCACACACACGCATGCACACACACGCATGCACACACAAACACAAACACACAGATACACACAAGAACGTGATGCGCATAACATGTAAACATGTAAGAACCACCCGACGCTGTCTGTCCTTGCCTCTGTAAACATCCCCCCCCACACACACGAACACACACACCCTCCACACACAAACACACACACACACACACACACACACACACACACACACACACACACACACACACACACACACACATACACAGGCATATACACACACACTTATGTGAAAACACAAACTGACCTTCTAACACAGGGAGAGATGAAAGGGAGGGTGGATCAGGTTACAGTGTGTGTGTGTGTGTGTGTGTGTGTGTGTGTGTGTGTGTGTGTGTGTGTGTGTGTGTGTGTGTGTGTGTGTGTATGTCTTATTCTGCTCTTGAGTGGGGTAGTGCAGAGGGCAAGAGGTTGGTGGGTTTAGCAGTGTGACGGTGTGATGGGCCATAGGCCACAGACACAGTCCCTATAGAGATTATTTTTAAAAGGCAGACGTCCAGGGAGAGAAAGTCTGGTCTGTGGTTCAGAGAGACATGACCACAAAAAAGACAGTGATACTACAAAACTCTGATTTTCTGCTGGGCATCATTAAATGAGCAATAGACCAAAAAAATGTAACAAACGACATATAGTCTTTACATTCTCAAAAGGTTAATGTGTTTTCCAACTTAATGTTTGTGTTTGTGTGTTTGTGAAAGAGAGAGAGAGAGAGAGAGAGAGAGAGAGAGAGAGAGAGAGAGAGAGAGAGAGAGAGAGAGAGAGAGAGAGAGCATCCCTATGTATAGGCTGCACATACGGCTAGACTTTACGTAGGCATTTAAAACTCATAAAGTGCCATTAACGGGGAGTGGCGTGGGCGTGGCCCCTATACATCGCTCCGATTGGCCGAAGGCCCATCCCCCCAAACACGTCTTGACTGGAGCTAAGTTAAGAGACGCACATCATAACGGGAATAAACAACCTGGTCTCATGGTGTGGTTCCAATTTACAGTGCTATACACGTCCAGCATGTTTCCAATCAAGCCCAGGGCCTCTATTAAAGAGAGCTATCTTCATACTTATGAGGGGGAAGACGGGAATGGAAAACACATAAACAAACAGAGCGTTCGTCTAAAGCTGATGAGGACGCGAGTGAGAAAGGCCGGGCATTGAGACCCGCTCCATGAATACAGGTTTCAAACCGAATCTGTCAAACCAAGAGTTTGTTGCTAAATAATCAAAACGCGTGTTACTGTGTACACACACCTTGCACACCGAAGGGGGGTTGTTTATACATTTCCGTTTATCTTTATTTTGAACAAGTAAAACATGAGCCAGGTACCCTAAACCACACACACATACACACAAAACAAACACAAAAACTAAATGAACATTAACAGCGTTTATATAAGCTGAACACAAATTATGATTGTAAGGGTTAATATGACACCGGTGGCATTTTTTTTTTGTAGACAGAGAGCAAGATTATGCAAGATTATGCCCCTCATGGCCCAGCACAAATCAACAGCCGACACAAATACGTTTCTGTGGGGTAATTAAAATCAGACAGCAGGCAGGACGGCCTTATCAGCTCATCACATTCGCCGTTCATCTAGAATAACACGGGCGCATCTGCGTCCGTTACGTCGCCGAGTATAAATCAATCCGCGTCGTTTTAGGTTTTTAAATCCCGGGCTTTTAGGGAGGAGCGGCCGCCCGACAAATTTATTTCCCGCCGACGCCCACTGACAGTCTATTTACTGTAGGCAAATGGAAACTCATGCGCTACCTTGTAATTGAGTCAAAGAGAGTGGAGATGAGAACAAGAGAGGGGGAGAGGGTCAGAAAGACAGAGAGGTTGGGGGCACCAGGGCTGAACCTCAGGAGATGAATGGTCTTGGTAGAAAAGTTGACGGGTTGACTACAAGTGGGCCAGATTCTCTCCTAAACACTTTTAAAAATAAAATAGGGGAAGAATGAAAACAAATAAATGCATAGGGCATTGCCTGATGTGAGCTGTTACCTGGTGTTACTGAATGCGTAAGTGTGTGAATGTGTCAGGGAGAGGCTTTTTGTTCTCGTTTGGGATTCCCATTTGAGAATTTGAGGAATAGCAATAAAAAGTTTCAAAGCTGACAGATGTCCACCTCTCTTTCTCTCACTCCCCCTCTCTCTCTCTTTCTCTCACTCCCCCTCTCTCTCTCTCTTTGATACACATACACATCTTCCCCCTGACACACACATATTGTAAATTGTCACCTTTCCGAATAGCTTGTTGATGAGCTGAGTGTGAGGGGGGGGAGTCTTGTTTCCTCAAGCAGCACGCACATGACGAGAGAAGTCAGTCTCAAACGGCATGACGTGTGTATGTTTCAAAGTTTGGCACAGGCTTACAGATGGTAGAATATACTTTTATATTTACACCACTTGTATCTCTTTGTATCTCGTGTGTGTGTGTGTGTCTATGTCTGAGTGTGTAATTGGACCCAGGTTGCCCAGGGCAAGCACAGACAGAATGAATCTTTCGCAGATCCAGGAAGAGCACCAGAACTGACCATGATGTCATCACATACCCAGGGATTCTCTTGATTTAACCCAGACATGGCTCATGTACACACACACACACACACACACACACACACACACACACACACACACACACACACACACATCTCTCTCTCTCTCTCTCTCTCTCTTTCGCTGTCTTTCACTGTCCTACTCCTCTTTCTTTCCCTCCTTTCTTCTCTCTATCATTTTTACCCCTCCTTTTGATGCTCTGGGCTGACAGTTGTTCCATTTGACAATGGCCACTAATAGACTTTTAACTCACCTGGGACTTCCTACATAGTGATAAACAACCACTCCACTAACCCTTGATCCCTTGATCCCTTTGCTCTCAAAGACACTGAATCTGCGGGTTGGTTCTCATTTTCCCTTTAAGAAATAAATGTGTGCTTCATTATTGAAGTCACCTGTGTGTGTGCACATGCAAACTGTCACACACATCACACTTCTTTAAAGTACAACTGAATGTTTCTTTAAAACATTCAACTTTACCTGCCTCTGATACAACCAACTCAGCATAGTGGCAGAGCTCAGTTTCATTATGAATATTATCTGTATCTTTCTTCTACCCTTGTTCTCACTCTGCCTGTTTACCACATTTCTATTAACCTTTAGCGAGCAAACAAAGAAACATACAAACAATATCAAATAAATAATTGATTCTGTGCATTTTTGTTTTTAGAATATTCAGTTAGATATGACCCCACACGTTTACAGGTCCGGGCATCTGTAAGGGCCAGCAGAGCGTGTTATTACATGGCTGGTCCCTTGGATGCTCTGCAGGTGAACCCAGATCCCAGCCCTTGAGCTAGCTGTGTGCGGGAGGTAGAGCCGCGAGTTATTGCCTCCAGATGTAGGAGACAACTGTAAACACTATTGCGCCAAGGGAAACGCGCGGCTCTGCCCTTCTCTCATGCCTTGAGGACTCTTTTCCTATAAAATGCCATTCCGAGGTTGTGCGTAATGCTCACTTGAGCCTTATTGTTATTACTGTAACCTCCACTCGCAGGCGTGCCGGCAAAACGCTCCAACAGCTGGTACGCGTACAGGTAGGTATATAGTGGAAGACGTCATAAAATATTAATCCGCGTAATTAGGACCTAGTTAGCTTTTCCTCCGCCGGATTGAGTTCTCCTCCGCTAAACGTTCCCCGCCCTTCACGCGCGTAGAAGCTTAGTGTCAAAATCGACGATTAAAGTGACAAATACAAATAACGAACTCTCGAAAAAAAGGGTAAGGGGCAATTATGGATTAAAGGGAGCTTATATCTCAAGTCTCTTAAACTTCTCTAATCATTTTCCCTCTGCCTGCTGTGTCGACAGACAACGTCGCGGCGGCATAGGAGAAAACACCAGCTCTTCCGGCACAAACTACTTTGCTGATTTTAGTGTCATATTCAATTTTCTGCTCCCTGCGTCTCTCCGAATCCCCGTCCAAAAACAACCATTTAAAACATCAGTCCTAATTAGATGATTAGTGCTTGGAAGGGCAGGAGAGAAGTAATTTGCATAATTCAATCATAAAAGTTGGAGATACATATTTCTATGTTCGTTTGTACAATTATCTCGGCTGTCCTGGGGGCTGTGATATTAATGTGATTAAACAATACTCCTGCATGGAGCCTAGTGTCCTCCATTAAAGCACTGCTAGAGGCAAACCAAAAATTAATTTTAGGAGACAATCAATTTTATTCTACATGACTGTAATAAATATAGCCCGGCTGCAGATGTGTCATTAGGCTCAGGAAGGAGATTTTCCCAAAGTCAAAATGACACCAGTGGCTCCAGCACCCCCACCACCACCCCCACCCCCACCCCCACGCACTCCTCTCCCCACATGCGCGACCACCCTCCTCAACCGCTCTCCTGCAGTGAGTGGCGGAGGTGTCATTTTCCCCTCTTGCTTGACAAGTCTTCTCCATCTGTCAGATTTAACCTCTCACACGGATAGCACGAAAAAGTTTGCTAAATAAATAAAACAAAAATAAGTAAACATTTCCAAACACCACCCCAAGAAAAAGCGCTGGAGTTCACCCAAAAGTGAATACAAGTAACTTTACATTACGCACACAGAGCCATTATGTTGGCCCTAATAAACTTTCATTAGCTTAATGCATGTTTGTACAGTGCTAAAATACACGCGCGCGTTAAGTCCTAGATGCAGGTAGCGCATTTCCATCACTAATTGACCACATGTGTCTTCGCTTTGAGTGTAATTCATTGGTTACGCGTGGGACTAGTTATTAAAGCGCCGCGGCACGGAACAGGCCCCTGCCAACATTAATGAGAGATCTCATGGCCACAAGTTGTTTTATTAGACCCCGGACGCAGTTAAGCGCTCTTAAGTCTCCAACATATCAACATATTCACATGGAGAGAAGGAGAAAGGGGAGGACGACGGAGAGAGGGAGAGAGAAGGGGGGGGGAGAGAGAGAGAGAGAGAGAGAGAGAGAGAGAGAGAGAGAGAGACGGACACATCGCAAGCTATCCGCAGCCATAAAAATATCAAAGTATTTCAACCTTTGCTTTTACAATGGAGCGCCATAAATCTGACACGCAGAAAGGTCGTGGATATTGGAATGTTAACTTCAAAAAGAGGGCATGGGGAATTTTAGCCTTATTATACGAAACCATTTTATGGTAAAGTGTTCGACGAAAAGCTTCTGAAAGACAACGACGGGTGCATTTTATTTGAAATCCGTGTAGCTTGGAACACAGTAGCAAAGTGTAGACAAGAATAGGTGATGCCTTACAAATAATCCACCGTATGTGATGGACGTTATGATATTGTCAGAATAGCCCTTTAATGCGTCTAACGCTACTTTGGGCGCAAAATGTCCTTCTCCACGTTTCAGAGTAGAAGTTGTAGCGCAATGCAACGAGCACTTGTTTTTCTTTTTGACACAACAAGCAATGGGCACGAGTTTCTCCTTTCTCTCTTTCCCTTTCCCTCACCACTTCCGGCGGCCACATGACAAGCACATAAACATAAGATAACACAAACACGCGCGCAAATGTCACACACGACCTTTATAAAACTTAAAAAAAGGAAAAACATATCCCTGCATCTCTGCTTGACTATTTTATGAAGTGGGTCGGCTTGGGGGCGCTGGGTTGGGCCCTTGGGCCACTTTCGGCCCGAGTGGGGTTAATTTATAATTTACTGCATAGAAAGGGCAGAGGGAGGGAATTTGTTATAAGATAAAACTGGGGAAAAGGGTGGATGTATAATTGATTACTGACATTCAAGGTGCGCAGGAGGACGAGTGACAGTCTCGACGCCCACTGAGGAGATTGGAGAAGACAGTAGGGTGTCTTGGGTGCCAGGCTCGAGCCGGGGAGCCGTAGCCTTAGGCGAAGCCAGGGGCAAAGAAACGTCCATATGGACTAGGCACAGCGACAGACACGCGCTTGTACGAATGTGCGCTCGCGCTGCATCAAAAACCATACTGGTCATCGATCGAACTACAACAGTCACGCCCCCTCCCCCCCAAACACACACACACACACACACACACACACACACACACACACACACACACACACACACACACACACAGGAAAAACACGCACATACACAGGTGCGGGCATCGTAGAGGGAACAGGGAACAGAGGGTGGTCATGCAAAATTAACGCTATGGTCATACTAATAAACAAATGCGAGTTTGTACCTCGTTGCCACATACCGTCACTGACATGACCTAAATGTCTTTTATTGCCGACTTTAGAGTAAGTGCGCAAATAATTACAGCTGTATTGTTTTGTGATTTTTTTATTATTATTAGGATCGAGTTTCACGGGAAAGCAAATAAAAAAAAGCTTAATAAGGAAAATAATCAGAACCTCATCAGAAATGTAATCTAAAATAACGGTTTAAAATCTTAAATTGTAGCTAATGCTTTTTGCAAGTCGACGTGATTACTACATGCACTTTAGCAATATTATTTTAATCTGTTGCTCTTATCAGTGACACAATTTGCAAATCAGATCATGCCAGTGGCAACAAAATGAATTAAAAGATTGTAATGGTTAAAAAACAAGCGGCCCGAAGAAAGAGAAAAAAAACAAGGTCTGACGAACTTTTATGCAAGTAATACCGTAATAATTTAAGTTGTCAATTTCTCCAGCTCAGTAGGTACTGACAGGAGCATCTTTGACCCACGCGATGTAGTCAGTGTGCTGGGGGTTTTCGTTTACGACGTGCTTGCCTCGAAACAAATCCCTGATTAGCCGTGCACTAAAATATCTGTTGACGGGGCATTCTTGCTGTGCCTGGACGCTTGACTCCTGAGCCGCTTTCGCTTGGTGAGAAAACATTTAAATAAGCGGTTCCGACGCCCATCTATACGAAGAAGCAACACTGGCCTATAAACACGGAAGAGCAGGGCAGAAGCGCCACAGATGTTCGTCTCTAATGTAATTCCCTTTCAATTTCCTAAGTGCAGTCCCCAAGTGCAAACTAGTTTAGCGTTATGTTTAGCTTGCAAATTCTTTTTAATAAATAATGAATGCAATAAAAACCCGGAGATCAATTGCGAGCTGAGAAATCATAAAAGCAGGCCCTAAGTGCCGCTTGGGTTTGCTGATTTGGACATTTTCTCCTAGTATTTAAATTGTCCGTGGCAGTTTTAAAGATCCCGTCGAAATGTTTTGATTACTTTCCTGATGTCCGTGACTGTGCTTGTGAAAACGGAGGCAAAAGATACCTCTTACGTCCCCCCCACTCATCCTCTTGGGAAGGAGAGAGAGAGAGGGAGAGAGAGGGAGAGACAGAGACGGGACCGGTTGTGCACATTAGTTACCACCATATGGTGGTGGGACGGTGGGTGATGTTTAAATCTGACTATAAAAGCGATGCCTGTATGTGCGGGCACCGGAAGGTGAGCTGTAAAGCAGTGAGACCGAGGAGCAAATTCAATTCTAGACGAGGCCATTGCAGAAGCAATTTCATTATCCGACCGTATGCTGCAACCTGACTTAAGTGAACAGTGCGACGCTCCACGCGCTTGTCCGTTATTACCCCGTTTGCCTGTAATCCAAATATATAAAGTAAAATAACAAAACGATGGCGCTAAAGTCCCCCGCCCGCCCCTTCACTGATTAGACGTACATCATGCTTCACAGATTGATCGAGAACGCAAAACCCAATAAAGTGACGGCTGAATTCTGAAGGTTGTGTGTGTGTGTGTGGGGGGGGGGGGGGGTGCTGTTAAAAGGTTAATTACCGAACCAAGCCCAAAATGGCCATCTGGATGCTCTCTCTCTCTCTCTCTCTCTCTCTCTCTCTCTCTCTCACACACACACACACACACACACACACACACACGTAAACATGCACACAGACAAACAGTTTAGTTTCGCGTGGTCACCTTATAAAAAGTGTACCTGTAGAGATTATGAGGTAGCCTATTATAAAACTGGCCCTTCGAAATCTCTATCGTCGGTGTATTTTTTATTAGGCATCATGCTCTCCTTCAACAAAGCCCCCAGGCTGCGTTACTGAAGTACTGATAGCCTTCTCAATTCAAGTGGGTCACACATTGTCACACAGTTAAGAAAGAAACAAAACAAGTGAAAAAGTCTCAAATATTCCATCCATATGCAACATTTCAAAATACTTCAATTCCATGAACACAATATTTCTAAAATAATAGATTACTTCACATGAGCAACAACGCAATACAGGAAGCAACAACATTTTATGTTTGTAAGCATGTAAATAAGTAAGTAGATGGAAATAAGTGAAGAAATGAACAAGATAGGAGTGAAAACATACTACGTAGTCCATAATCTTTGCATTTAATTTTCTTGTCTTGGTGGCTACTAGTTTGACTCATTTTTGGCAGATTCTTGACATATAACAACACGATTATTCATGTTTTGCTCACTGACTGAAATTTACTATTCTTAGTAATATCGTGAGTGTTTTACTACGTTATTACTGGCGTTATGCCTGTTTAAGTTTTCATTTTAAAGTCTTTGTTATTCGCGATAAGATCGTACATTTAGACAGTTATATTCTAGCAGATAAGGCCTATTCAAGTCGATGTCGACTGGTAAAAAATACTATGTAACAACATTCTGCTTTTGTGGCGTTAATCAGAATGCTTCATTGTCACCGAGGTCCTTGATGCATCATCCTTGAAAAAAGTTTCAGTAATACAATCAGACAATAAAGCAAAAACCCTTGAGGTTTCGGATGAAGGTGGAAAAGAAGCATCTCTCCCCTTTCAGTCTCTCACTCCCCCTTCCCGTCTTTTTTTCTCTCTCTTTCTGACTCTCTGTCTGTCTGTCTGACTCTCTGTCTGTCTGTCTGTCTGTCTGACTCTCTCTCTCTCTCTCTCTCTCTCTCTCTCTCTCTCTCTCTCTCTCTCTCTCTCTCTCTCTCTCTCAGTGTCTCCCCCACATTGACATTGCAGGAAGAATATAGAGCATGGGAACACTAATGCATCTGTCATGATAACAAGCTAAGAATAACATCTCGACACCAAACAGAGTTAAGAATCCGGGCGAGGTGATTTATCCCGCCCTGTCGGTCGCATTGATTTATTTAACACGGGCAAACACTAAGTCCAAATGAGCTGGACATCTTTACAAACAAGAGAATTGTAAACAACACTGCCACAAAGCAGAGCGTGAGTTTGGCACTGTTCATGAATTTCTGAACATTTGTCATTAAGTACTAAATGTTACTGCTGTTACATCGGCTTTAACCTGCGACAGAAAATAGAAGGGAATAATTATATATATATATGAAAACACACCAAAACACTACACGACGTAATCGGATCGTTTGGCAGACGTTCATAAGTTTGTATCAAAACTTCGGAAAAGGCAGAGTTTTGAAATTTTGAAACAGATGACTCCATCTCCTGTGATATCCTGTGAAATCTGCCTGTGATTTCTTTAATAATAATAATAAAATATCGGCCTGTATCTGTTTCAGTAATACCGCACAGTGCGTTTATAAACTTGCTACACAATAACATTTCTAAATGTACATCTTAAAGGAGCTTACGTCTTTCCTCTTAATCACTGCCGAAGTTTTTGTACATTTCACACGATGCACTTCACAGTGAAGGTCAACGCTAGGTGAACTACACCCACAAATCAGGAAATGAGCTAGAACAAGTTTAAACTCTTCTTTCATAAACTGTATCATCTGCTTGTCAGTTTCATTTTGGTGGCCAGAGCGAGTGTTTATTATGGCCAATAAACAATGACAGAGTAAACTGGGGACTGTTTCCAGCACTCCGTCCTATGAGAGCGGATATTTTCATTAAATGGCCAAAAATGATTGCGGTTCAGCTGGATTGGTCTGACCCAAAACCAGCACTCACAGTCTACTAAGCAGTTTTGGGCTATAAATACGCATAAAATTTTGCACGCGCTTTAAAACGGGCAAGCGGTTAATCTGCAGGTGGCCGTTTTTTTTTTACATGGAACATGAATGTGTTCAAATTATACAGCCAGAACGAGGATAATTTGCTTTTTAATTGCCTAGAACATTTACTGAAACATAATCTCGCTTAAATCGTCTGCAGACGTACAGTCTGTATTAGTTGAACAAACGTCTTTTAGACAAGCCTGCACCACAAGTTCCAAAACTTTTAACAGAACAGCACGAACGCGCAAACGCGCAGCACCACCACTAGATTCGGATCGTGCATTACAACGAACAAGAGCGAAGTCTGACTGGACATTGATACTTAAGTTTTTTATTGTGCACGGTCGAAACTTGCCTTGCGTTTGTGCAGTCGTTGTAAAGCGCCTCGAAGTCCTTCCGACTGATGAGCTTGCAGCGATTGACGCCGGGCTGTATCGCCCCGAGACCTCGCAGGATACGGACCTGCTCCACCGTGCATACAACAGGAGATATATCCAGCCGCTTCAGTTTAGTGTAGACGGTGTGCAGTCCCCCGACCAGATGTTTAAGAAAGAGATCAAAAACCTGCGGCAAGCAGATCAGCTCCTGACCGTCCACGGTGAACGAGGCTACTTTGACCCCATGGACCTCCACCATTTTGCACTCGTTATTGCTGCTGGCGCTGTTGCCGTTGCCTCCGCCGCCTCCTCCGCTGCTGATGAAGGAGTTGATCATGCTGCTCGTTAGGCGCGGAGACTCGGCCGGGCTGGAGTACAGGGGGTCAGGACGAAACAAGCTGCCCGCGCCCGGAGTCGCGGTCGGTGAAAGCACCGGGGGAGTTGCTGATACGGCCATAGTTCTCTTTAAGTTTCCTCCTTTTCCGCACTCGATCGGTCTCTCACACCCGTTCGCGCTTTGCTTGTTTCTCCGTTCTTCACTTAGTGTTTCTCATGCGACCACGCTGAAGACTGGCAGTCGGCGATGGGCAACTACCTTCCTCGCAAATGGGATGGTTACAATGAGGAGCGTTGCGCTCAGCGTTTCAATTAGCCAGCCCACCTCGACGTGGAGTGACAGGTCTCTCCTCCAACAAGAAGCTTCACAGCACACGCCGTCGCATCCCATTGGTGGTTTGTCTGTAATAGCAGGGAGCTTTATTATTATCGTCGCTTAGCGGAGCATAACTTTCAGTAGACTGTATCAGTTCAACTAAAACGTAGTGAAAGGCTAAATCGCTGCTTTATTATCATAAAACTTAATTTGAATGGGATTGCATTAAGCAGTTTTAAATGTACTTTATCAATATAAAATTTTACTTTTACAGTTATCTACCGGATAAGAACAGGACATTTTAATATTGAATCACACAAGTGGGACGATGACAAATGTAGACTGTATTGTTTCTTAATTACTGTTTTATTAAATTATTAGACCATTAGTAAACTATAAAACTTACAGCCTGGTTTCTTGCTGATTGGTACACTAAACACATTAGATGTACTGGCCAGTTGTACTGAATATTATATATAAATCTCTGAACACCCATATATATAGTTTAACTCAGATCAATGCAGCAAACAGCTAGGCGACTATACTTCAGGTCTAACATAACCATTTCAGTCTGGGTACAATGTTAGATGGCTATTGAGCATTTTTTGATGCACAATAGTGCAAGATGACATGGCAGGTGGGGAAACTAAAAGCCTATATGTGTAATTAATAATGGAGCTTATATTGCAAAACATTAAAACTCGTTGGATTCGTTGTATCTATGAGTTAGACTACTAATTACTCAAATAATGATAGAAATGTAATTGCATTAAGGCACTTTATGAACTTAAGCACTCACAATGGTTTTGTAGTGGCAGTATATTATTCAATAAAATAATATTGTGGTAAATTTAAAGTTACTGTATATGTAAACAAAATTCACAGACAAGGCAAATATTGAAGAACAGACATTGTTTAGGCCCTAAAAGGCCTTCTTAAAATTCTTGAAGAAGTTATAATCTTGTTTATCTTGTTGGACTGTGTTCTTCCATGTTGACTGGCCACTTAAGTTAAACCAGGGTTGTTTGTAATGTGTAGAACCATGTAGGCATAACGGGGTGGTACAGTTGAAAGGATTTCTGGAGGATTTGTTATGAGATACTAGGGGTGGAGAAGTGAGTTACAAAACAGGTAAAGTACCTCAGCACTTTAATCATAAGACTGCAGGCCCAAACCTCCCTGTGCCGTGCAGGAACCTCACACACTACTCCTTCTGCACACGCTCCGTTGTGTCACTGTATCACCAGACACATGAATACTAATCCACAAAATGATGGATGGATAATATATTATACCGGAAATCACGATGGGGAGGGAGTCTGTAGATTTATGAAAGGATTGAGTTGGATGACGACAGTGGTTCCTAGTAGAGGGTCAGTTTCAGAGTAGATTGTTGTTCTGGTCAGTTAGAGTAGAGGCTCAATTACGGATTAGAGGGGCCCTCTGGTCAGTTATGGTGGGACCCTGAATTTCCCTGGGTGCTTCCAGTGCTTCTCCAGTTTGCCCATCATGTATAGAGCATGTAAAGAAATGGGATATAATATTTTTTAAATCAAAGTCAATTGAAATTTGTTCAATGGGATGTCTTTCCTGAATGTTTATATAATATATTTGTGTTTGCGCCGTCAGTGTAGATCTATAGACCACTTAGTCAAGTAAACAAGTACCTTTTAAACGAGAATCATTATACAGGGTTAAAAAAAAGTTGCTGTAAAATTAATATGAAATCATGCTTAACCTTTGAGCTCTAGCAACTTCTCAGGGAAGATTAATATTGTAATGAGTGCCCAAATGCCATGCAAATTTCTGCCAAGAACCTGCTGAAATTAAAAAGCTAGGTGGCAATCTGGAAAATTAGATACATTTTTTACCTGTGTTTTGATTGCACCTTACCCCCTTTGTTTCATATTTAATCTTAATGGCTGGCTGATTACTATACGTTGCTCTGCAGGAAAACATATGCACCACATTATTCAACCACCCCTTCACCAACACCCAGACATTTCTCTATGCATATGTAGTTCTTTCTTATGCATATGCATATGGTTTTTGATGCATATTCTAGTAGGCATGCTCATTTCTCACCAAAAGGTGTGTACACCAGTCTTCTGTCACTACTTCTACAATGTGATGCATATACTTTTTAGGAATCTAACATTGCTATATACAAACTTCCTGTCAAGTACGCTTGAAGAAACTAAACACGTTTTTTTTTAAAGAAGAGCCTAAACTAATGCACTTTTCAGTTAATAACTTTTTTGCAACACATTTAATTACAGAAGCTTCCTCCCCTCCAAGTGATCATTTTTGTCCAACTTATGGTGTCTAGTACTAAAAAGTCTGATACCTTTTGACATAGCTTTAACTGAGAGATGCATTTCTCTTTCCTAATTGAACGTTTATCAGTATGAGGAAGACAGAATGTGTGGTAGGGAGAGTTGGGAGAAACTAAAATAGGAGTGGACAGGCATGTGAGCATGGAAGTTACTGAGGGAATGCTTTGCTGTATTTTAGCATTACTACACCTTCCAGTTATTGTTTATGAACTGTAAAATATTACAGCAGTGGCCAAGCACAGATCACCATGTACCCTTGATGTAATTATATGTTTTTTTTATTAATGCATGTCTTACACAAATCAATGGCAACAGTAAATTACCACTGATTGTAATTGAATGTTTTTTTTTCTCATTTTACTTTCACTCATGATAAATATTCATGCCCATTACAGTGTTTTACATTCATTGCGCTTTTTGTGTCGTTTTCGCTCGGCGAAATGTTACGTACATCAGCAGTCCAGCAATCCATTTGGCCCACGATACTTGCCAAAGAACTGCTGGACTCTTAATTTAGGGTAAAATATCGCCTTTTAATACTACTTAAGAATGGACAAGCTTGTTCCTTGAGTGTGCTCAGTGTACATAATTCCGCCGAGAAAGCCACTGCGGATGATTTAATAACACTCTCTTTGTGTTTGCTGCCAAAGCAGAGGTGACTTGGACCTAGGAGTATGAAGTAGCTGTTGGTGCAGCACTGTCTATCAGTGGGAATGGACTTGGGAGACTGACAGACAGTAGTTAACTGCTTTAGCCACCTCTTCACCAAATGTGCCATTTCATTTTTCATCTCTTTCATTTGTGCTGTGGTCAGCGCCGACCGAAGAAGTGATAGAGACTTATGATAATGGGGAATGTTACATAGAAGATGGCTGTTTTGTCATGGCTTGTCATGTTACAAATAGCCTTCGTGCCTTTCAAGGTGACCTGATTCATCAGATAGAACTGATTTGGTCCTAATCACACGAGTCCATGAAATAAAATGTCAGTTAGTGTTATTGATAATAATATCAGCCATGCAAGCAGTTCTGTACACCTCTGGTTGACTGAGAGGTGTGTAAATGTGTTTATCGTTGTTGATATAAATTTATCCACCGCAGCTCTGCATGTTTAAGCACGGTTGCGCTTTGATAACTAATCTGAAATTTAATTTACGTTTATGGTGAGATTTATAACACAATAATGTCCTCGTGGATGTTTCATTTGGAGTGTTTATAGGGGCCCTGACAGATGGTGTCATTCTGCATCGCTCTGCCACTGCTCACCTCTTCCCACCAAAGATGGCTGCCCTAAAAAAAAGAGTTGATTGAGAAACGAAATGAACTGTGAAGTCTCCTTGAATTCCACTTCAAAGTTTCACTTAATGCGGGAAAAAAAAACGTCAAGTGCTGCATTTGACGACTGTCGACTGAAACCATGCCAAAGCTTTGAACAGAATGCAAAAAAGCACTTGGTGCTGGTTTTTTTTCCAGTATGTGTGTTTGTTGCTGTGCCGTAGTGAATAAGGCTGAATAGTTGCACTCTCTTTGTTACAAAAGACCTTCTCATACAATGTGGACATCACGTTCCTGCACATTGTAGGTCTTACAAGCTTTCTTAACTCAAAGGAACTGCTAGAGAGCTTGACCACAGGGACTCCTTTCCCCTTGCTCACTCAAAACCATTAGCAGGCAACAAAATGATAGACTAGAATCACTGTTGCAACAACATGCTACAGTAGAACCAGAAATACAGATGCCACGAGTAAGGACTCTTTCCTTGCCAGTTCTTAGAAGCAGAGATCAAAGCCAGAGGAACTCACAGGAGGCTCTGGCTAAAGGTGTGGACACTTGGAAGATAAAGACGACTTGATTGTAACAGAAAGTACTGTGGTGCTAGTCGCCTTGAAGCTGCTTTCAAACCCAGCCAGAGAAAAGCGCTTCATCGCGGCGATGGCAGGCGATGAAGACTTCTCCCAAAGCCATTTTGGTGCGAGTAGTTTTTTTTTTTTTTCCTTTTCATTTCTCTCCCCAACAAAAAGACGGCGCTGCATCCTCCAGAGAATGAGCCGGTGACATGAAGACACCCCCTCCGTCACAAACGCTGAGGCAAACTCTCTGGTTAAAAGCACCCCTGGTGTGTTTGATATGAGAGAACGAGACAGCTAGCAAGAAAAAGAGGGGGGGAGAAGAAACTCTCTCATTGTAAGCCATCTGTCTTGTTTGCCAATGTTGTTTTAAGTGTGGACAAGATGGGCATTAAAAAAGCAGACCAAAGGAGATCAAATGTCACCCATGAGTTTTTACTTCAGCAAATAAACACCTGTCTGCATATTGGCTCAAGAAAGGAGCGAGGATGACAAAAGCTGTGATGTCAAAGACTAGACATACAATGGAAAAAAGAGGGCAAGAGGTTAGTGCAGCGCCCCTTTCTGGTAGGCCTGTACAGGCTTCTATGTTTGTCGGGCAATGAACTAAATCAAGAAAAAAAAGTTTTGAACACTCTAAAATATGCGCAAATTATATAAAGGACACTTTCCTTAAACGACAAAAAATACCTTTGATGCAAGAAGCCATAACATTTGGAAGAGGAGCGCCTGTCTCCTGATAAGAAAAAGCTTTTGAAATCTATAAAATATAGTCTAAGCCTATAAAATTGCATTGGTTCCAGATGGAGACAAATTTGGAAAGGTCAGTTATACTGAAACTCACATTACTGCACCCCCAAAATCCATGATCGTTAAATACACAGGAAACATGTTATAAAACATGATAAAACCCTTTGTATGATACTGAGTGATATATTAAACATTCAGTAAATGTAAACCAAAGTCATAAGAGAGAAACATGATAAAACAGTGTCCAAAACAAACCAAATCGCTGTTCCTAGCTGAAAACAGTCTGGTTTGAGTGCACTAAACCTTTATAAGAACCAAACAGTTCTAAGAAGCATCCAAGTGATGCAGAGCTATGTGAGAGCTGCATCTGCTTCAAAGTAAAGCTTACGTAAACTTTACATAACACAAAGACAACCCATTTACATTAAGACATTTCAGCAAAATAAACTGTCCATTTACTGGACTTTGGAACAGTATACAATTCACTTTGCATATGTACATTCTGTGCACAGAAGTGCAAGATTAGTCTAATTAGAAAATAAAACACAGCTTTATGTTGCTAGGATACCCAGATGGATCAATTGTCCTATAAAGACAATATCACTGAGTAATGCAATGCTACTCTGGCCATTAAAGTGGGTGAAAGTAGGGATAATTCAGCTTGATTGTCTTTTTTACCATCTGATGTGGGTTCTGGAATGTTATTTTACTTTGATAAAATTCCCATTAGAATTTGCTATGCTTCCCTTATTGAAACGATTATTTTTAATTAAAAACTAATAATTTGGAAATGTTTTATGTGGACCTTTTATGCTTCCACAACTAAATTTGTTTATTTAGTTCCACTGAACCTTTTTTGGCTGGATTTTTTAGCAACAGACCATTGTCAACTGAACATTGACAGTGACAGACAAAAATGCCAGCTGTTCTTAAAAATGTACACCATCTCAACACCCATAAACACATAAACACTTTCGATAACCATTTCTTCACACTAGAATTCTATTTCAAATACAGTATGGTTCAGTGCCACACAGATTTTAGAGACATCACTGAATCTCTGTGGGCAGCTCAGTTAAGGTGCTGTGTTATTTATCAGAAGGTTGGTGGTTCGAGCCCTATCATAACCATGCTGCTGGACTCCTATATCCTCAATATGTTAGTTGTTTTGGAACAAATGTCTGCTGAATGCTATACATGAGGTCCAAGTTGTATCAGTATATATCCAAGTTGCTCTATAGTAGAATGCTGGTTTATCTCCAAGTTATCTAAGCTTCCGAAGTGGCTGGTTTGTGCAAAATCACATAAGTAAATCAACAGCAAATGGTTCATACTGGAAAAGATCTGTATTTTTGAATGGCCAAGTCAGAGGCCTAACCTCAATCCCATTGAAATGCTGTTGCACGATCTGAAGTAGGCCAGTCCCAAAAATATACAAGGACTGAAACAGTGTTGTATAGTGAAACAGGTGAAAATAAATCCTAAATTCTCTGCAGTCCTGATAAGAACTTAGAGGTTGAGGTTATTAACAATAGATGAAGTTCCACTAGTCTCTGCTAGTATTTGGTTTGGCAACATAGGCCATGCTATGAGGTGTCCACATGAGTTCACATACTTTTCACATCAGTTACTTTGATCAGTTAAGTGTTTAATGTTTGTTCAACAAAGATATGATAACGTAAAATGTGTCTAATGTTAATGCAATAAAACATTTTAATTATTTAACATATTTCTATTTTGCCGTAGATGAAGGTCAGACAATAATTGAAATAATTTCTTATGTTTGGAGTCAGTGCTCATTGATAAATGTCTTCAGGATTGCCAGCACAAACAGTACAGGGCAAAAGAGAGTATATAGATGTTTACTAAATTTAGATTCTAATACAGTGGTTGGAGAGTGTGTCATTTCACACCATTGCCCAAGTGATGTTTTCATAAACCAATTATGGTAACAAAAAAGGAAATGTATTCTGACATAATTAGGCTGAGACTTGTCTAAAAGAAATTAGGACTAGATGTCAATGCACTTACATCAGAGAAAACAGAACAACCACAAATAAGCTGCCTGAATATGGGTTAGATCTTAATGGCTTCTGTTACTATTGACTTGGATCTCTCATTTGATGCACATACAAGTAATACTACAACAGCTTTTATCTCTGAAACATTGTTAAAACGAAGTATCCGTTTTCGTCATATGATCCAGAGAAACTAGTCCATGCTTTTATTCCATAAAGGTTAGACTACTCTAATGCACTGCTCGTGGTGGGATCAGCCAAAATGAACTAACCAGGAATTGTAGACAATTTAATCTTTAAAATAAAGCTATTTATAGTGTACTTTTTAGAAAGTGTGAGTACAGATTGATGTGTATTATCTATATTTGTATGAAAGTAACGTTTCATTAGGCTATTAATTTTTATCACTTGACTAAACATCCTTGTATTGTGCTGTAGATACTGTTGTTTCAAGATTAAATCTTCCAAAGCATAGTGGTGACAGCATTATGTTATAGGGCAGTTTTCTCACCAGCAGGGACCAACACTGAGAAACAAATAGATGCATTTAAATACCTGCAAATCGGCCAGTCACAAGAAAACCTGTTTTAGTAAACAAAACACAAAAAGTAGGCCAAAGTTCTGAAATGTAATAAAATCTTGTGAGTGGCTGCAGACAAAGACAGTGAACGTTCCTGACTGAAAGAGCAAAAGTGAATCCAACTGAGGCAAGTGTTCAAATGGCCTAAGTGGTGGCATGATGGAGCCTACAGCATCTGCAAGTTGGCTTCAACAATTGAAAGGAAATGAAGGTTCCAGGTCAGAGCAAAACATTTGTAGGCTATACTTATACTACAGTGTAATGCCATAGGTGTTTCTATTAAATTCTTAAACATAAGCTATTTCTATTTTTTTGTTAACTTTTGCCTTATAAATAAATGAAAATGAATCCGTTTAACATACTGCCATATAATGAAGACACGTACAACAACAACAACAACAACAACAATAATGTTGTTAATAACAATAATCTAATAATAAGTTCTGACTTTTAAGACATGTTTTCAAAAGTATCTGTTACCTCAGAATCTTTCAAATAACAAAATAAAGATATGTGTCAACAATCCCAAGATGGGTGTCTAAATAATCTTTGGGTCGTTTTCCCCATTTAACTTCCTCATCGTTAAACGTCATGATATGTTGTGTCACGTGACGCTTGTAAATTCAAGATGGCTGCCGACAACCTCCCATCCGAATTTGATGTTGTCATACTTGGGACAGGTAAGAAACCGACATATAAAGGAGCATTTGTTCTCCAAAAATATATAGTTTTATGTCCACTACTGCCGAAGGACACACAAATACAGTGGCAGCTTCACGCTCACAAGCAAAAGCCACACATGGCTAGATAGCTACTTCGTTGCTAGCTAATGTCCTGTGCGGTCCATTTCACATACATATGCAACATTACATTTAGTTGTGTGTGGTCGATGCCGGTTACACTAAAAGATAATCGTTATATGATTTGAATGATTTAACTGCTACTGGGTCCAGTGAGCTAGTTAGCCAGTTAACCTTTGCATTTCATTTCGGTAGTTGGCTTAGAAATAAGTTAGCGAGCGAGCTGGGTGGATTGCTGTTTTCCACATATATCTGTTTCAAGTGTTTACTATGTTTAGGATGTCTGTGACCTGGATTTAAGAAGCTATTAACTAAACCCCAGAGTGTGTTTAACCGGTGATGGCTAGTCTTCCTCAGTGGTTTTCGCTCAGGGAAAAGCATATCTCTTGATCTCTCTATATACCGTTATATGTCAAGTTATAAATATGTATTACAAATTCCAGAGATTTTACTACGGTGGCTTATGAGGAATAGCCTAAGAACTTTGACACAGTGCAGTGATATGGTTCATGATTATTTAGACCAAGTTTATGGTCATGATATTTGTGAAAAGCTTATTTTATTATACTCCCTGAATAGCACATTGTCATATGTGTACCTTCTTGTTTCTATGTATCCAGTCTGGTTTGTTTATTACCCCCTGCGTGAGATGGTTGCCTGGCACTGGCATCATGTTATTTTTTTTTTACCATACTGATAGCTAGTCGGTACCCATCATCATTTCTAGCGTGTGTAAGGAAACACGCCCTAAATGAGCAGTCTCTTCCATAAATCATTTGGTGTTGTATCTAAATATTGACTCTAAATATTGAGCCATTTGATTAAAAAATGCAAAAAATGGTCTCCCCTAGTAATACTTTTTAACACATCTGCATTGCAGACTAAATCATCGGGCCCTACCTCTACCTATGCCATGGCTAGATTATTTGCTTTATTATGCTTACTAAATACCTTTGTTACAAAACGTATATGACGTATGCTATTAGTATATATGCCATATACTAAAATGTTCACCTCACCAGTTCATCAGGTGAAAATATTTTCTCCAGTGGCTCTTATGACCTTTTATGACCAACTAGAGGCCTATTCAAGGGCAAAATAATATGTGATTAAATACCTCTTCAGAAATGAATATACATGTCCACGGCTATCCAACTACTGGTCTAGTTTACAAGTTTCCCTCACCCTGACCAGACCCAGTTTAAATTAGTTTCCTCTCCTCTCAAAGGTAGCCTACTTTGTACTCATTTTCAAAGCACTATTCTAAAGTAGCCCACATAAACCAGTCTCTGAATCACTGAAGTACAACTGCTATTGACTTTGCCTCTATGACCTGCTTCACCACTTGATTTTGAACACAGCCAGAGATTTAGGCTACTACACTCCCTGCCCATAGGAGGTGTCCACAGAAGAACGTAGTGGGACCCCTTCAATGCTGCTGTCCTCATTCTTATTCGTAGTGTCCCGATTCGGAGTGCGAGAGTGCGCTCGTATGCAGGCCAGATCCTCAGGACAGCACCAGAGCCAAGAGATGAAGATGCTCCCTGGTGCAAGGGTGCATTGTTCTATACTGTAGGGAGGAAGATGAGGGAGAAAAGCACAGAAAAAAGAGAACGGCCTGCTATGGCTAAGAGCGACGTCCTCGCGCTGTGATTGATGGTGCGCAAATGAATATCTCTGGCCCACTTCTGGTTGCGCTCATGCAAAACCACCAGAGCCAGCTGGTCCCTAGGCTGCCAGTGACACGGGGACACGCGCAACCTGCACTATTTCTGCTCAGACGCCGCTCCGTGTCAAGGTTGCTCAGGCGGGCGTGTTTGTCCCAGGTTCCCTAGTTACCCCCTCCTCCTTTGATCTCCCCCCTAACCCTGCCCAGCCCCCCTCCACTCGCCGCTGCGTACAGGTGCAAATGAGGGTATGGACACGGAGCAGTTGTTAATCAATATGGTGGTGCCCCGCTGACATCTGCTGGCTCCAGCAGACACAAGAAGGGCCGCGTTCCTGTCTATTGAATGCCGCCGGTTCATCGCCCGGCCAGAGAGTCTCCGGGGTGTCTCAGGGTGCATCCTGGGATATGGAGCCTGTGGATTTTTTTTCCCGTGGATACTTTAGTTCCTGAGAGACAGGCAGAAGAAATAAGTGTGGAAATCCAGACTGTTGGAGGACTTTTTGGATTTGCTGTTTTAAGTTGCTGTGCTGTCAATGATGAGGAGGAGGAGTATGATTTTTGTCATAATTTCTGGGTTTGCTTTAATATGTCGTTCAAAAATAATTCGGTAACTCAAGATTTGATATCTACCTTGAGGGGTATTGTAGCCAGGTCATCTGAAAATCTTGGCTTCTGAACGTTTTCTTGCTTGAAATGTAGACCTGCATTTCAACATCACAGCAAAATTTGTGTTTTTTTGTGTGGATTTAATGTTGTTAGAAATAAGACTGGAAATACATGATGATAACGGCATTATAAAGCAAAACCTTGTAACACTGAGGCAATCTTAAGACGATTTAAACACAGTGTGCTAGGGGCCTGAAGACCTCCATGAATTGACCATGTGCAACGGGAAAGATGGGAACCCATGAGCCAAGGTTCCTCTGACAGCTAATAGAGATGAATACCCCAACACTGCTTCTCCCCTGCGCCTCCACTTAGCGGAGATGTTGTAAAAGCCATCACATAACTGAGGCTTTGACCATTTGGGTAGATTATATGCAAAAGCATTTCATCCGTTCTTAATGGAATCGCATTTGGCCAAGGTCATCCCATGGCTATGTATGCTCTTGAAGCGCTGGACCAGACGTGCTGCCTCCTCTCGGACTCAAACGGTGCAAAGAACAGTTATCCTACATTGAATTTGAATCAGAGCCTACTAAAGGTTACCTGCTTGTAGAGGTCTGCTGTTTTGCAGAACCACGTTCCAAGTATATTATTACACAATGATCTTGTTTATCAAGGATTCTGAATATTAGAGCTAGGTTGGTAGGATTACGGTTGGAGCTAAACTGTACTTGAAAAATCTGCTGATCTAATATATAGAAGCAGGGATGGCTTCCCATGATTTAGGTTATTCATTCTCTGCAGTTTAGCAGCGTTTGCATTAACATGTTCAGTGACCGAAGGCCTCTATTCATTCTTTAATTTGGTTTACTTGGCTTTATTTATTTTTTTATCACCATGTCTTATAGGCTTTGAGCTTAATTAGACTCCTTTTGGGCTGTTTTGTAAATAAGACTTGCTTCCATTGAGAGGAGGGAGATGGACGATTACAACACCTCACTATCTTCTGTCCCCTAAACAGAAAATACATGCTGTTTTTTTTTTGTCCTCATTTGTACAGATACGCATTGCTGTGAAGTGTAGGCTTTGGCTTCTTGGTCTCCGTCCTCAGCCAAGAACTAATTGATAATTGATAAGGCCTTGGCATAAAATGACTTGGAAACCTCTTCCCCCATGATACCAACATTGTTGTGTTGAATTACTCATTTAAAATCCCTCCTAGTCAATTTAGCAATTGAACTGGTCAATTCCGCAATTGAAGAATTGCAGCATACAGCAGCAGGCTATAATGAACCGCCTCACGGCTGATCGGAGCCCGCTGCCGGTCCTGGGTCCTCGTCCGTTTGCCCGACACATCCGTGACTGAGACGCACAATTAGCGTTTCTCATAACAGCGTCGCACTCACACTTACTGCTAATAGAGCCACCACGGCGGAAACGAGCGAGCCGTTTTGCCGGGCCGCGCTGCGCAGTTGGGTTAATGTAACTATTCATCTCGGATGGACCTTCCGCGCCCGCGGCTCAAATGGCCTCTATTAGCAACCGCTCCGGTTATGGAGTGCGGTCCTCGACGGCGCGCGCTCCTTTTCAGGTGACGGACTCCTCACGAGCGCTTCTCACGCGCTCTTCTCTTCGAGCGCGCGCACCGGCTTGTGAGCTCGAGCGCTTGCCACTGAGCGGCGCAGGCAGCCAGTGTTATCGTGATGAGCCCTGGGGGTACATCTGCGCCCAGATTACTTTACATCCGTGTCCGGATTTGTAATTTGCGAAGCCGACTTGGTTCGGGCTGAAGTCTTGAGAAGCGGCGCCGAGTCTGCCCCCCTCCCCCACCCGTGGAGCTCGATTTCACCCGAGGATGCTCCGCGCGCTGACCTCGGCCACCCACAAATCTGAGGTGGAGAACAGGGAGACTGCTGACTGGCTGTGAGGGCGAGATGGATAGGGGGAACGAGTGACAGAAAGAGGAGTGTGAGGGGAAAGTGGATTCCCAGGCTTTTGTCTCTCTCCCTCTCGCTCCCTCTCTCCTTTTCTCTTTCTCTTTTTCAGCACCGACTATAAATAACGCACCAAATGACTTTCAAGGTGCAGAGATAGAATCCATTTTGGAATGTTCTCCGAAATGAAGAGTGATTTATGATTTCATACAATTCCTGCTGAAAGCATTTCGGGCTTTGCTCGGTCATCAAAGTCCTGCCGGCCCCAATCTATTATTTATCGCCAAGCATGTCTGTGTGGCACTAGTGCTTTATGGCAGGTAATGTTTGTCTTTAGCAAACATGATGTGGAAAAATCGATACCGGATGGGATAAATGGCATTAAAAGATGGCGGCAAGAGGTTATTTACACTTTTTAAAAACATCTTTAGTATTGTCTCGACAGACAGAGGCGGCCCGGCCTATTGCTTTTCCGCCAAATAGTTTATTCAGATGCTTCCTGTTTGAAAGGGGCTGAACGAAGGGGAAATGAACAAATATTTTCCTTTCATTGATCTAAATTATGTAGTTTGTGTAAAAGAATGTTTTTGAAGAAGTGTCTTACTGAGCCAAGACAGAACAGCAAAAGTCTCTCCACACAGTCTGTGATGATTTATTTTTTTCATAGATATATTACATTATATACCTATGAATATTAGCCCACTGAGCATATGTACCGGTTCACATTGTTCATGTCACTTGAACATTTGACTTGTCTTCACTTTCCAGAGGAGTTTCAGATTGTTCCATCTCCCAATAAAAAGTTGAAACCTCACAGCCTGTCCCCTGTTTTCTGGCTGTCTGTAGCAGCGTTCAGAAGCTGAATGCCGAGCAAAAACACTGTTTTTCTTCGCCTCCCTTCCATTCGGCCCCGTGTGAAACCAGCAAATGTGTGGAAGGCCATAACCCGCCAGTGGAGGATTCTCCATCAGTTAAATGGCCAGGCCCAGGGAAGAGGTGCTGGGGCCTGCGGGTCCTCTCGGAATAAATCACTTTTCCATTGTGCACGCGAGGCGGCACCGCGCAAGGCCAGATGAGGAGGAAGAAAGATGGAGGGACAGGCACGCTTCAGCGGCTTAATGGAGTTGTTTTCAGCCCGGGCGCTACTCCGTCTTGCTCCCCCGGACCTCACACGGTCCACGAAAGCATTTTTTTACTGCTACTCTTTACAGTATGTAAAATGGCACGCTAACGTAGCATGTGGGCTTGTAAATGTACCAAAGCCTACCAGCACTTTAGTAATCTGTAATGGGAAACGAAGTCCAGCAGAATGGAAAGTGTGAGAATGTGCTGTAGATGAAGATAAGAAATGCAGTTCAGCTTAATACAGGGTCTTGGTGGAGCAGGGGATTATGGGCAATGTAGTGAAAAGGTGACATTTTCAGAATTTTAGGGTAGTAATCTCAGGCCTAGAAACCTCAGTCTTTGCAGTTGGTTAAATTTTTTTTGTCTTTTTCTTATTCCAAGACACCTGACACATCAGTCAGCTGGGCAATTCTCAACCTTCATGAGTTACGCTAGAACCTGAACCTAATTCGCAGTGCACGAGGGCTTTACAACAACTTTTGGGCTTTTGAACAACTGGTTTAGAGGTTAAATGCACTGGTTAAGCCGTTGTTTCAGAGTGCGCGATTACTCCCCTTGAAGTTACTCTAAGTCACTTTAATCATAATTTTATTGCTCTGTACTTCCATATGTTGCCTTCCAGTTGTCCACTGGCCAATGCAGCAGTCGAATTGAATGGAGCTCAAGTGAGCCCTAATGCTTTTTACGATCGTGGAGGTGCAATTGTGAAAGTGAGCTGGGCGGTGAGCCGGGCGGCGACGTGAGGTCGAAATGTGAGGCGCTTCCCAAATTGAATGAAGCGTTTCATTTGGAGCGAGGTCAGAGGGGAGGGCGCGGCGGAGGATTTAATGGCGGCCGGTGACAATGCTCGCTGTCTCCGTTCATTCGCAGGCCTTGCTGAGTCTGTCGTTGCTGCCGCCTGTTCGCGAGTGGGCCAGAGGGTCCTGCACTTGGACAGGTGAGTTTCCTGTGGGTTTTTGTGACCTTGGGTGTGTGTGAGTGCATGACAGGGCAAAAGGAGTAGTGTTTGAAGAACCTTGCCTGCTAATTAAGATGCCTAGATTGTATTTGAATATTGTGAATCTGGCAATCATGAGGGGGCGAATTTAAAACTCATTCAGATTGTTACTTTAGGTGTGTTTTCTTTATGGAACACAATAAATCCTGCGGTCTTTAATGTCTTAATGCTTTTGGCTGCACAGTGGTATTGCAATGGTATAAACGCTGATTTTGCAAAAAAAGTGGGCAGTCAGTGGATTCGCAAGATTACACTGAGGTATCTCAGTGCATTCACAGTCTTGCTCAGCCTCGAAATTCAAAAAAGGGGATAATGTAGATGATTACGAACTTGAAAATCCTTCAATCCTACGTCTGCTTTGTATTTCTCTCAGGTTTAATTTTGATATTGTCACTGTTCTTTGGCATTTTCTTGTTGTCCAGTGCTCAAATATCAGTGAAGACCTTTAACACCGTCTCCTCACCACCTGTTTATTGCTACAGGAGAAACTACTATGCTGGAAACTGGGCAAGCTTCACGTTCAACGGCCTGCTGTCATGGATAGAGGAGTACAAGGTTTTTCACGCCTTTCTTCTGTGCAAACATGATGTTCAGGTAGTTGCCTGTCTAACAGGAGATCTGTGGAAAACTGCTAACGCTGCTTTGGTGGGGCTGATGGGGGGGATCCAGGCCCAGCAGGAGACGCCAAACACAGAGTCAGAGCAGGGGTGGGTGGAGAAGATCGAGGAAGGAGAAGATGTGCTGCCTCTCAGCTCCACAGACTCCTCCATCACCAACCTGGAAGTATTCTCTTACACCAGGTAGGAGTTTTCTTGCTTGTGCATTTGGCTAGCTTTGCCTCCACTATACATTCCTTTATAAAAATGCAGTTTGTGCATTTTAGGGTCAGCAAGCAAGTGACTAAGTCTACATTTCGGGCATTTCAACTTTGCATTTCAACCTAATCTTGAAATTTAACTTTCTCTGGTTTTGCCAGGGACAGCATTATAGCAACTCTGTTGGTATTTTGAAGTGAAGGAGTGGATACATAAATTGCTTGGGGACGAAAATCCTCAAAAGTGTAAATCACATTCCTTGTGAAACAAACACGTTTTGGTGTCCTTCTATGATGAAGTGTTAAAAATCTTTTTATGACTTTGAGAACTTGTAAGTTAATTTTTTTTTTGTGAAACACTTTGAATTGCCAGTGTGTAATGTGTATGAAAAGTGCTATATAAATAAAGTTGCCTTTTTTAATGTTGTTATCTCTGCATAGTGAGGAGTCTGAAGAAGAGGAGGAGGTGGTGAAGGTGTCTATGGCAAATTGCTTTCCTAAAGACTCTGGGGCAACAGCTGAAGAGTCCAGCGACATTCCTATAGAAGCCCAAGACTCTCCTGATGACAGTGCACAAGGTGCTGCTGAGTCTCAGAAACAAGGGGTGGAGTCGACAGACCCCAGTGACAATGAGCAAACGCCTGAAACCCAACAATCTAGCCAATCAAATGAAGGTGACAAGGAAGAGCAGCCAATCACCAACCCAGCTGAAGCACCTGTAGAGTTGAAGAAGAAGATAACCTATGCTAAACTGTTGAAGGAGGGACGCAGGTTTAACATTGATCTGGTGTCTAAGGTGAGTGTAGTTGATCAACAGTGAAACACCAAGTCATTATGTTTAGTCAGTTTCTAATTTTTGTCCGTGTTTTCTAATATTTGCTTGTTTTCCTGAGATCCTTTTAACCTCAGCCTGACCTTTTCAACTAGTTTACATTTTTGTAAAACCCTGGGAATGTGGAATATGTTGTTTCCTTAATATAAGACCAGTATGTCACTTGCGTACTAATTACCTCCTCGTTCTAATAGTTTTTTAAATATATCAGTTAAATGTTTCAGCGTTATTTAATCCTTCTTGCTGGTTCTGCCAAGTAGTTCTGTCTTTTATTCTTTCATGGAAAACTTTATTTAATTGGACTGTTGTATTGCTGATTATTAGAACATAATAACATAACATTAATATGTAATTAGGAGGTCTGATGCAGTGAGCTTATCATGGCGGTAATGGGACTGGCAAGAAAGACTAAATATCTCATAATGTCATATACCCTAATTTCCTTCGGGATCAATAAAGTATCAATTCTGTTATATTCTACATCTGTAATGGAGTCAGAATATGACTGCTTGGCTGCCATGTTCTCATCTTACAGCTGCTGTATTCGCGCGGGTCACTGGTGGACCTGCTCATCAAGTCCAACGTGAGCCGCTATGCGGAGTTCAAGAACGTGAATCGCATCCTCACCTGCCGTGATGGCAAGGTTGAGCAGGTAGACCTTCTCGTGCCCTTCCTGAAACTTCCACAGATGCACCCATCCTTAATCTAATTTATGTGTTTGTCTCATCCACAAAGGACATGGAAACGTCATATTAGTCACACATGCAAATCTTCGTTATTAGACCATTTAATACCAGGACTGGTATTTTAAAGTTTGTTTCCTTTTTCTAATATTAATATAAACATATAAGCAGTTAAGAATATTTTTTACTCCCTTGTGCAGTTAAAATTATGTGCTCCTGAATCCCCACAAGTAGCCCGTCCATTTGGCTGGTAGGAGTGATGGCACAGTGCTGATAAGCTGGCCAACTCCCAAACGCACGTCTAAACTCTTGGCTGTGATTTGTCATGGTTCTAACCGCCGCAAATCACTGTTTTCATCCGCTTTCTTTCCTGCTGGGATGTCCCACATCTTCCGGTGGACGTGCTGGCCAGCATCTTGCAGTTAGTCACAGCCTGCAGCCTCTGGTCTACAGGCTTGTCTAATAGAGTTGGATCGTTTGGGGTAATTTACCTTTACCTGCGATTCTTAATATTAGTTGCTTAAGATTTACTCTTGGTTGCTGAATAGGCACAGGAGTGTGGTGGCTCTATTTTATATACACAGGAGTGTGGTGGCTCTATTTTATATACACAGGAGTGTGGTGGCTCTATTTTATAACCATTTGTAGTGTGACACCGTTGGTGTAGCCTGTAGTCTTAATATAAAAAAATCTGTACACATGAACAGGTATTAGCAGCTATATTCAGTGTTAATGGGTAATAAAGAGGACCAACGCTTACTTTCTGTTTGGTTTTAATGGATGATGTGCTGATTTATGTAATTATTCATTGTTACAGTTTTCACATTGATGGTGGCTTAGACCAGCAGCACTAAAAATATAACTAGTGAAGACTCACACAAATCCAGTTTGATTTTTATCGGAAAAAGAAACTAGTCAAACTTTGTTGCAGATTGTAGCTTGGATACTTTAAATACTTTTAGATATGTTGCTTGAGAGGTACATTACCTGGGATGCAAATGCTGTTTGGTTTATTTCTGTTTAGCTTGGCTACAAATAAGAGCAACCCTCAGACAACCACTGTGATGTTTTAGCATAATCTCCACGGCTTTTCCTTGCTCTGGCTATGAAGTGGCACTCAAATGATTTCTGATTGAGGGAACCTGTTCTATTTACTAATGTGACTGACCAATCGACACTGAAAAAGGTTTTTTTCCCCACTAATGATATTAAAATCTTTCTTTCAGTCTGTCTGTCTCTGTCTGTCTGCCCGCCTTCCTTTCATTCTCCTGGATTCCTGTTTCGTCCCGTTGGTTCACTCTCTCCACCCCTCGCCTCAAATCCATTTTAATCAACTCCCTTTCCCTCTACTTTCTCTCATCCCTTTCCCTCCATCCCCCCCCCCCCCCCCCCCCCCCCCCCAGGTCCCATGTTCACGGGCCGATGTATTTGGCAGTAAACAGCTGAGCGTGGTGGAGAAACGCATGCTGATGAAGTTCCTCACGTTCTGTCTGGACTTTGAGCAGCACCCAGAGGAATTCCAGGGTATGACTCTTCTTCAGCTTCTGTTTTTTCTTTGTGCCTCTCCATGCCCTTCTCTCCCAAACGTATATATAGTTTCTCTCTTAATGTCTAATATATATGCTGTCATATAGCGTCCTCACGGGCCCCAAAATGTTCAAGGGCTTCCATATGGATTCTGTATAAGGACATTTATAGAATCGGCAGAGGTCGCTTTTGTGATGCCGGAATCTTATTTTTGTTACTTTGTTTCCAACTGACGCTGAAATTAACGTCGAGAGCGGTAGCTGTGTGTGAGCCAAGCGTCGCTAACCGCGTTTCAATCCTCCTCGACGTGTAACGTGTTCAGGCTTCTCGGAGAAGCCGTTCTGGGAGTTCCTGAAGAGCCAGAAACTCACGGAGAACCTGCAGCATTTCGTGCTGCACTCCATCGCCATGGCGGCCCAAGAGACTCCGACCGAGGACGGTCTGAAGGCCACGCAGCACTTCCTGCGGTGTCTGGGTCGCTACGGCAACACGCCCTTCCTGTTCCCCTTGTATGGCCTGGGTGAGATTCCACAGTGCTTTTGCAGGTGAGGCGGTACTGGAACTTCTGAAACATAAGCTGACTTGAGTCAGTAGCTTGTCAAAGATTACATTGTATAATAGGTTGCTGTCATTTAAAACTATGGTACGTGCATGTAATAAGTTAAATAATTAAAACATTGGAGTTAGGTTCCAACCTTAATTAACACAGTAATGTTCAAATACTCCAGTTGTCTGCCTTGATTAGCTGTATAAGGTATGTTAGAAGTCTGTGGGGGAAAAGACCTCGTGTGTCTCAGATTAATGTACCTGAGGAAAAAAGCATCTGACTTTAGTATGACTGTAATGTAATTACTTTTGGAGTTTCTGAGGAATCAAACCATGCTCGCTGCATAAAGTGTGTATGGATAAGCTCTCTACACACACACACACACACACACACACACACACACACACACACACACCGTCACACAGGCAGACACAGGGCACTAAAGGGAAAAGGAGGGCCAAGCCTGTGTGGTGCCATAAGTGGCTGCTTTTAGCACTCCAGGTCTGTGGGGATTGTTGCTGTAAAACTGTGGCACTTAAAGGCGAGGAGTCTTCTGGCCACTGCCACAGAGAGGATGTGCTTCTGTCAGTGAGAAGAACTCTGGCAGGAGGCCAGCTTTAGAGAGCACATCTCCCCAAAGGCAGGCCGATTCGTGTGGCGTTTATCTTGAAATTGCCCCTGTGGTATGCAAGAGTCCATACATTCTCTAAGTTATGACCTGTTGAGGATATTTCGTGCTCCATAAAGCTGGCCTGACTTCATATTACATTTTTGGGACATATGAGAAACATTGTGAAGTGGATCAGAGCTTTACTTTGTACAAAAGATATTACCTAAATTTTTTGTATCCAGGCAGTGTTCTATTGTCTGGAATTTGAGGCTAGGTAGACAGGATGTAAAGATGCACCACTTTCATATGAACTTGTATATCACATACAGAAGCAGTATCTTTAAATATCGCTCGCCTCTATATGACATTTTTCTATCGCGCAAAAGTTTAATTTGTAAAGATCTATTTCTCTCGCTCTTAGGTATACACATCCTAACCTGCCAGAGGATGAAGGCTTGATGTGGGAATTTGAATGTGACTCCTGTGTAGCAAGTAAAGAAGCGCTGTTGACTACCGCTTTTGTCCGCTAATCGCCTTTGCTGATGTTCAGATAAGCGCTAGCACGTCTGGACTCAGTCCAGCCTGTGGGTTTCCCACCAGCTGCTCCGGAAGCAGTTGTTCCACCCTCAGGTTCCTCTTTGCTTGACCCTTCGGTACAGCAACGCAGACCCGTGTCTGCCGTTTATTTCGTGTCGGTTTGCAATTTTTTTTTACGTCTGTCAGTTTCAGTATCAATCCACGCACGATATATTAGCAGGCTGTGCCTCATATTCATTTAAAAGTTACTCAGTATTCAGTCAACGGACCTGCGGTCAGCGCAGGCCATTGCGGAACGGCCGCGCGCGTCAACGCTGTGCAGTGAGATATCCTAGAGAGGAAGAAAAAAAGAAGTGTCGAGGAGGAGGAGGATGACGAAGAGGGGCTGGAAAATGAAAAGGCAGGAGACCTCGAGAGGCGACCGAAGCGAGGGATAGAGAGACAAAAGTCGGCGTGAGAGGTGGCGAGGAGGCGGGGTCATCCATCACGCTGATACCTGTTCGCAGGTGATGGATGGATGGACGGCGGCGCAAACTCAATAATGCTCACTCTCTCGGGTTATTCACAGATCAGCGAGCAGCGGCGCTAATAAAGTGATGAAATGCTTTGCTGTCCTTGCCCGCATTATCCCTCAAGTTTTGACAGCGGAGACTCTTTTTAATTTTCAAATAACCTTTGGCGCTGCCGGCTTTCTTCTTTCCCGTTACGTTCGCTGGTCCTTCCTCGAGTTTTATTTATTTATTTATCTTGCGCAGGGAGCGCGCGGTTTGAGAGAATGCGATTCATGTAGCCTTGTAAACACATTGCGGTCTTGGCAGCTTTTGATTTGCAACCTCTACCACCGCAGTCCAATCAGACGACAGTCAAACAGAAACAGATTGAGAGGACGAGGAAATGCATTAATTAGAACCAATGATTGTCTTTTCCAGCATTAGCTCACAAATCATATTTCCTCTGCGTAATTTTTTCTTCATCCACCTCGTCATCTCGGGCTGCAATAAACATCTAATTTATTCTGATCGGAGTGGGATTTAATTTTCGGCGAGAGCGGCTGGCCAGGCAGCATGGTGCTTTGTTTTCTTTTAATTATTGGCCAACCATTAGCCCCCCACTCTGGCGCCCAGCACCCCAGATTACAAGCACATTTTGTGAGCAGCGATCCTGACAGGTGAGTGGTCTTTGCCGCGTGCAGTAATTCTGTTTGTTTAGCTCCTCCTGGGCGGCGGAGGATTTATTGTTGACGCACGCAGAAAAAGTGGTTGTAAACCCCTTGGCTGTTCCTCATCATGAATTCTCCTGATGATTTTGGCCTGCGAGGGACGGAGGTATCGGGTGGCGTTAGTCCAATTATGAAGGCCTTATCAAGAGGGCAGGCCTTTTTCACCTTTGCCAACGTACATTTACTGAAGCATCTAGAGTCACAGCGATGCAGCGAATGCCTTCTGCATCAGGAGCATGCGGTTTTATCCACGAAGGGCCTCTGTGGCTGTGGGTTTACGTTCCAGCACTGCCGGAGTGCACCTGCTTCCACTTAATCAGTTTGGCGTTGGTCTTCAAACAGCCGATTAGTTGTCTTGCGTGCGTTCCTGCTCGCTGGAACAAAAACCTGCAGCCACACTGTCCCGTTAGTAATTTCACACTCACAGACGTTTGTTCCTTCGCTTTATGTCCCAGGAGCAGCAGCTTATAAAGTTGAGTCACCCTGTCTGTTGCACGCCTAGCTGTAACATCCGTGTCTTCTCAGCCATCTATTTAATTCTAAACGAATCAATGAATCATATTTAGCCCCACCCTTACTTGATGCATTTAAGGAGGGGTTAAGCACTTTAATTCAGGCTAATTCCTTAGTTATTAATCTTGGGCATATTATTTAGTGACTACTATGAATTATTGAGTGAGTACATTGAAACTGATATGAAAGGTATGTAGTTATAGGAGTGAGCAGAGAGAGTGAGTGCTCACTGGTGGACTCAGGGGCTAGAGGAGGTCTTGACCTCATACTCATGCTCCACTGCATTTGCAAAGCTGCACAGTTAGTAAGAAAGAAAGTAAGATACAATAGCACATTTGTGTCGAATGCTTCAAAGGTATGAGGCGAATAATATAATTGGTTGAGATAATGTAATTAATCACCTTACCCTCTTATTTATATTCTGCAGCTAGTCCTTTTTGTGTATAATATATAGATGTGCCTTTGTTTATAGAAAAGAAAAATGCTTTGTGGTTCCGAACTCGTGTCCTTGCAAAATGTAGCAGGTCATCGTGATTGGCTGCAGACGAAGGTAATTGGCTACACTCTTTGGAGGAAGCATGTGTTAGCAAACACCTTTCCATGTTTGTACATTGGTGAAAAAAGAAGTTGACCAGGAAATCTTGAATTCAGAAACTGGTAAGAAAGTGTAAGAACACACGTGTAGTGTACCTGTTAGGAGTGATGGTGATCAGAATTAGTCAGGAACAAGCCAGACAAGTCTTGACTCCACTTCATAGGAACTCAGCCTTACTAGAGTGTAGGCCAAACTCTTTAAGATTGGTCTTGGGTCCTCTTCCTCCTCCTCCTCCTCTTCCTCCTCCTCCTCCAAAAATGTCCCAACATCTCAGTTTTTGATCATTGATGTGCATGTTTGCTTGTTTGTCCCCCAACCCTCATTGTCCATGATGGAACAATCTACTTAGCTTGACAAACTAGTATTTGTACTGGATTACAGCCCGTGGGTATACCTAGCCATTATGTGGTTCTGATATTTCATCATTACCGTCCCATCACGTGCCTGTGAAGTTGAAAACAAGGCAGCCTCCGCCCTTGTGAGGCTCCGTTCAATTTATTTTGGGCTTGAGTGCGATGTCGCTGGAAGAGCCTGCAGCTTATTTGTGCTTCTTGTTACATTACCTTTTAATTACAGAAATAACTAGTTGGAGGCAGTTGTTTTGTGGGGATTTGGGTGAAGGGGAGGGTTAGGTGATGAGAAAGGGGGAGTTGTCAAAGATTTATTTTGGATGTGACCTTCTCCACACTCACTGCAGCTGTAATCAGTGGAATTAATAGCATAATCAAATTATACACAAACTCATAAATCATCGGCGAGGGCGCTGTCACGGCGTTGGGCTATTAATGGCCCCCATTGTTTTGCTAGCGTATTAAAAAATCACGTCCCCTGATTCCCGCCTTGATAGGAACTGAAATGCCATTTAGAGGCTATAAAGACCGAGGGCTCGTGCGGGGGTACCGGATTTTCACAACTGTTAATTTAGCCCTGCGATGGTGCGCGATGTCGTGGGGGCGATCGGCAGGGCACGTGGGGGGAGGAGGGGGTGGTGGATGGCGGCCCCCGTGTGCTCTGCCATCGCGGCCGACGGCGGGCAGTTAATTAGAGTAATATCAGCTTAAACGTCTGTCAGTTAGGGTTAATGACATCAAAGGACTTTCCCCTGCCGTTTCTGTGGGCTTCTGTGGAGGACATGAGATGGGCCCAGATGATTGCTGGCAGGTTCAGCTTCTCCCCCCCCACCCACCTTCCCCAGTGCTTTATTAAGATGCCATGTCTTTAGATTAATCTGTGGGGACAGAGGCATTTTAGCAGCCCCCAACCCCCCCTCATCCTCGGGGACCCTAGACTATGGGAATGACTGGGTATATCTACTGCTATCACTTCATCTCTTCCTTTAGACCTGGTCCCCATGTAGATCCGACATACAGCCTCTGTAATCCCTTCATTTTACGAAGGCGGCTCTCTTGGGTGAACCAGAACCATATCACAAGTCAGTTGTATCCAGTTGGCTTTTAACTTGCTGGGACTTGTTCAATGGAAGGGGGAGTTTAGGGTTCATCTTATGTAAAAGCTGCTTATGTAATAACAGGTCTGTGATTGCTACTTATTGATCAAAATGATGAAATTTGCTCCTTGTTGTATGAGCTGCAACAGCTCCTTTACTACAAAAAGCTGCAAGAGAAAGTGTGAAATAACGTGACTTATGTTTCTGGTGACATTTTTGCCCTGTCAAATTAATTAGATTTTGTTCTTTCGGTGTAGACAAGGTGTGATCAGATCCTTTGTTGCCTTTAATGTCATACTATCTCTTGTAATTGTGGGTGTTTGCCAGATCCTAACAAATTCAGTCTAATGTGTCTGTGCCTAAATGTGTGTGTGTGTGTGTGTGTGTGTGTGTGTGTGTGTGTGGGTGCATGGGTGGGTCGTTGCGTGTTTCTTCCCCCCCCCCCCCCCCCCCCCCCCCCCCCCAGAATGTGTGCTGTCTTTGGCGGGATTTATTGCCTGCGACATTCCGTACAGTGTCTGGTTGTGGACAAGGAATCGGGCAAGTAAGTAGCTCACCATCGATCCACCACCTACACCAACTTCGCTCTGACACAAATACTAAAACAAAAGAACAAGAAAACATGCCCCCCCCCCCACCACCACCAAAAAAAAAAGATAAAAAGCCAGGAGACAGCAGACTTGGCCTTCATCCTAGCTCATCTAGTCTAGGTTGGGCCTCAACTTCGACTGGAGTTCCTTTGTAAACAGGTCCCTGGAAATAAAGCAAAAAGAGAGTAAGAGGGTGAGTTGGAGAGGGGGAGAGGGGTTCTGAGAGGGACCAGGAGGGGGCTCAGAATTATAGATATGGAATTAATTTTCTGGGAGACAGCAGTGCACAGCCCCCCTGAAGCAGCCGAGCTCGGAAGACAAATCACGGTCCCTGCCACTTGGGCCGGCGATGAGTGATGCCGCTTTTTCCTTGTGGCCTTACCTCCACTAATTGATTTTCATCTGAAGACAAAAAAGCCCTCTGTTGCTGCCTCTTAAAAAATGAGAGTTCATCTCCAGTCTCCCTTGATTAATCTGTGCTGATAATGTGCGTCAGGCCTCACCAGAAAGGCCTTTAATGAGTTTCAAAGGTGGATTGTTGTCATAAACTAGGTTAGATCGGAGCTTTTTTTTTTCTTTTTTTCCTTTGCTGCTCCACCCCTCCCCCGTTTTCTCTCTCTTTCATTCCTGTTCGCTCCCTGGCCGCATCTTGGGCGAAATATTGAGTTTCTTTCATCTTGGCGGTGGGTGACGCCACCAGGGGTGGGGTTGGGGGGTTTTCTGTGGATGTGGATAGCACACAGGGATGGGTGCGTGTGGTTGCCTTGTTCCCCTGCTGGGAAGAAGGCTCTGAGATTTTCAGTCCGGACACCGAAAGAAGAAGCGGTGTGCTTGGAAGTGACTAGGGAACCGTCTCACTGAGACGCCTGACTTTGACTTCCTGTCCTCTTCCTGGAGAGCATAAAGAGCTCTCAAGCTCGTAGGTGACTGTCTCCCTCCCTAGTTTCATTTGACAGAGGTCGTCTCCATATATACGACGTGACCCTGGCAGAGCCGGTCCACTCGCCCTTCGGTCCCCCACTGCTGCCCGTGCTTGAGCGGTGTTGCGGCTAAGTGGTCTTCAGGACTTAACGCGGCATACCAAAAACTTATCAAGACAGCCGTGACGAATAGACGCCGCTCCTGAGCCCTTCCGCCTCCCTCATCAGGACCAGAAAGTCGAACAAGCGCGAACAGGTGATGTGGGCCTGCGCAAGTTTTCGAGGAAAGCCGCAGGGTCCAATCTCCTGGACAACAACCAGCGCCACTCGGCGCTGCCCATATGCGCGCTGAGGATCCTGGTCGAGTGCTGGACGGTTTCCAAGTTACTGTGTCAATCAGGTCCTGAAATCCAGTCCATAGAGCTCCATCAGAGGGCTCGGCGTGGAGAATCGCTGCCCTCCGCCAGAGGCACCCGGTTGTCGACTCGACCCCGCTCTTGCCATACATCATCGGCTGGGGGGGGGGCAGAAAAAAAAGTTCCATGAAGGTGAAGAGGTAGAAGAAAAAAGAAAAGAAGAGTTGGCAAGGTGTCTGGCAGGCTGAACAATGATTTTAATTTCCCCAGCATCATAAATTACCTCCCTATGTCTTCTCTTATTACAGGCATAAAGCTGAAAAGGGTAGAGCTAGATTAATAATGCAGCAGAGGATTATGGGGCCGTGGAGCCCACCTGCCACTTGGCGCGGAGGTGGGTCCGACAGCGGCCCGACTTGTTAGCACGGGCGACAGTCGCCTCAATCACGTGTCCGATCCCATTTGTCCCGCTGCTCTTATCTCTTGCCTCATCAGCATGACTTGATCGCTCCACTCGGCTACGCTGAGTGGCCCTGTCACTCCGTGTTACTGGCTCAGAACAGCTGTCCATCTCCAGGTCTTTTGTTGCGCAGGCCCTATTTTTGGGTCGTACCTCACCTCAGTCCTCAGTTCTGACCTCAGACCTCAAGCTTTACCTCAAACTCAGTAAAGACTTCAGACCTCAGTTGTGTCTTCAGGCCTCAGACCCAAGATGAGCTTCACCTCAGACCCAAGATGAGCTTCACCTCAGTCCCAAGATGAGCTTCACCTCAGACCCAAGACGAGCTTCACCTCAGACCTAAGACGAGCTTCACCTCAGCTGTACCATCCGTCATGACGTCATTTTGCATACTGCCCATGATCAATTTAGCCTGAACTAAGGAGTGTTTGTGGGGAAGTGTATAAAAGTCAAATGAGTTTGGAAGCGTGTGCCCATCAGGAACAAGGTTAACGTTCTGATTGGCTCAGAGGCAGCCAGTGCTTTATGAGAGGTATTTATGAACAGTTTTGATGATCTAGAAAGCAGGACCTGGCCTTGGGTCAAGTGAAACCCAGTGATTAGCACTATATCAACATTTTATGAATGCTGACAGAAGACACTTCTGTGCGTATAAGTGTGGGTCCTCCTGGGACTGAGGTACAGTACACAGCAATGGGACCTGTGATCATCAGACCTGTGGTGTCTGACAGTCTCCAAATTTCAAGTTCCAAAGGGAGGTTGATGGTGCGTAATTGAGTCCTTGAGGCTTGTGTTAGAAGAATGTGGCGGGAGGTCAGATGTTAGACAAAGAGGGTCAATTCTGAAAGTAACCGTTAGTCTTTTCTTGGCAGCAGTGCCAGATTCAGCAGTGATCCTGAAAGGCTGGTGTGTGCACACTGTGTGTGTGTGTGCGTGTGTGCGTGCACCCTGTGTCTGCGCTTCGCTGGCACTTGCCCCTCAGGTGCGGCGAGGCTGTGGAGTGTGTCCCATATCGCCCGCGTTCATCGCATCGGCTGGCGATTGATTGGAACCCCTGTGGCTTCCTTCGCCAGTTCTCCTCAGCAAATAAATCTTCATTTACATAAACAGATCTGTCCCGAAGTCAGTCCGGCACGTGGGCAGAGGGAAGATTGTTCTGAGGGCCGCCCTTTTTGTCGGGGGAGCGAGGTGCTTGCCTGGTCCTTTATTGTGATGTGAAAGTCCATTTCAAGGATGTCACCCGTAGCCCATTAGTTTGGATAATGAGCCCTATAAAGCACATTTATAACTCTTGACATAACAAGCCGACAGATTCCCCTTCGTTCCCCCTTCTTCTTCCTGTCTCTCTCTTTCTGTGTGTGTGTGTGTGTATATGTGTGTGTGTATATGTGTGTGTGTGTGTGAAGACTGAGAAGGTCACACGTTTGCCCCTGGATCTGCACTAACACACTTTTATTACAAAACTTCAGTCTGACACAGATTTTCACTGTCTCCTGTTGCTTGGTGGCTTTTCTCTCACACTTAAAGTGGCATATCAGTCTAACCACTTACTGAATGTATTCTCAGTTTTTCCTGGTCAAGCTTTAAAAACTTGGTTTTTCTTGGCAAAAAGTTTGAGGCCAGACGTAATTGTCAGGTGAATCTCCAGCTGGAGAGCCTTAGAGCGACAAACAAATGGACATTTTACCTGTGACTCACCTGTTCTGCCCTGTTTATCTTGAAAGGTGTAAAGCTGTAATTGACACGCATGGCCAGCGAATCAGCTGCAACCATTTTGTTGTGGAGGACGGCTACCTCAGAGATGAGCAGAGAGCAAAGACCTCACACAGGTAGGTGGGGAGGGGGTTGTGGTGCCCCTTTTTTCACAAGCAGCTTTCATGTACCAATCTGTAACGTACTTGAGACGGACACGGTAACCACAGAAACAGCAGGGCAGAATTTACTGCCGTGAATCAATCCCACTTCCGTTGAGCCGGAGCACATGTAACCCAACACACTCTACTCAACTCAGCAGTGAAATTATACTGGGTTCCAATGCCCGTTTTGGTTTATGTTTTGACTTTTAAGTTTTTTGGTTTGTTGGGTTTTTTTATTTATTTTTTAGCGCTGATCACAGCTAAATTACCATGGCACAAATCATTTAAATTGAAACCATTGTTGCTGTCAATAACCTGTGGCGGTGGTGACATGCAGTGGTGACCTGTTGGAGAAAGGCACCACGCACTGCTCAGTGGGCAGTATTTATCGGCCACTAAAGAAGGCTGCTTCACTGTCAAATCGTACATTCCCTGTCTCTTATTTGTTATTTGAAGTTTATTTTGTTTTCGCGCAGATGTGTCACCAACATATTTGAGTAAATGATTCATTTAATCTCTTATCCAGTTTGACATCTATTGGTGAATGAAATCTAAAGGGTACAGTAGTGCTTTAAGACCTTTTGTGAACTTTGGCAGAATATGATGCATGTCTGGATATATCCTCTAGCAGCTTAAACTGACTTATTTTATTCTTATAGACTCAAATTACTGCTGAATGTCTAAATACTGCATAAATGAAGTACCAGTTCAGAACCATCGCCCCTTATATCAGCAATGTTAATTGCAACCCCTTTAAATTGTAATGGACCAAATTAGATTTAGTGTTTCAGTTTCTCCTTCCTCTCTCCTCTCACTCATTCTCAGTCATTAATCTTTGACTAACCCTAAACTATGTTGGCATAAACTGCATCACTGTTGTTTCTTTTCTTTCTTGTTTATATGTTTATTAAAACACTGGTATTGATTAAAGTGAAATATTTGTTTTAACTTTGCTGGATGTATGTGTGTGTCTCGGATATGATCTCATAGGCAGATCTCCAGAGCAGTGGTCATCACAGATCGATCGGTTTTGTCCTCCGATTCTGATCAGCAGGTACTTATTTGTGGGTGGGCGTGTCTTTCTGCCTGTTTATCTAGCTGGCTGGCCTGTTCTTTTCATTATTTTTTCATCTTTCTCTCTGCCCCCCCTCCCCCTGCCCCAAGCATCCTCTCTATTCTTAATCGCAAACAAAAGGAGGCCCATCACAACTAAAACGCCTTCTCGCATATCCTTGCACGTATTTTAAATTCGGCCGTCCTCTGCTGTCCGCGTTTGCATGCGTGTGCCCGTGTCCTGCGTGTGCCAGCCTCCCGCCACTGCGCGGTGTTGCTTTATGCTGCCCGTCACGTTTGTATGGATTCTTGGGAAGCGTCCAAGAGTCAGCAGGCAGAGAACGAACAAAACATCAGAGCCGATTTGTGGGATCGTTACCGCAGTTTTGACGTCCCGCTCGCGAGCATTACGTTCCAAAGTGAATTATGAGGAAGAAGAAAAGCGTTTCAGTGAAAGGCGCGTAATCCCGCTCTCCCTAACAGCTTTGGAATTTGATGAATTAATCGGAGTGCAGGGAGAATGAAAGGTGACATGCTAGCATCCACCGAGGCTAATTTGAGTGCCACAGATACGGATGGTGGATATAGGTCTCGTAGATGAAGAGCACATGAGCATCATGGTTGATAAATTCAATATGGAATTTACATTTGAATTTGGATTTGAATAGAGGCCGAACACTCATTCAATCAGCTCTCAGTCTGGCCTGGTTTGATCTCCCTCAAAAACCTGCAATTGAGTATTCGCACACATACATGCACGCACACACACACACGGACTCGTGCACTCAAAGCGTATGTAATTTCTGCTCATTAGACTCGGTGGAAATTCATATCTGCTTCCTGACACAGTGTGGAAATGAAATATTACATGACTGTGTGTGACAAAACATAATTAAATATTAAAGCTGGTTTTAATTAGCTGCTCATTCGTTGCACTTACATTCATGAGAGGGGAAAGAAGTTGCTTTTTGAACTTTCTCTTTTTTTTTTTTTTTTTTTATACCCCCTCCTTGAGAGCAAAGGTGTGTTCACTTGATTTGAAAAGCTGGCCTTAGTTGATCTGAAAACGGAAGAGCCGTATGAAAACGTCTCGAGTCGTGTAACAGGATTATGGGGATGTCGTTTGGTTTGCAAAGTGTTTAGCTAACAGGATTTTTCCCTGTCTCGCCCACTTCATTATTCAAGTGCAGCTGCTGTGTGTGTGGACCTTTTGTTGGCACATGTAATTCAGTGTGTGTGTGTGTGTGTGTGTGTGTGTGTGTGTGTGTGTGTGTGCACTCATGTGAGGAAGAGAGAGTGTGAATGCCTGAATGTTTAATATCCGTATGCCTCTGCGTGCAGATCTCGTTGGTGACCGTGCCTCCTCTTGAGTCCTCTTCTCCAGCCGTGAGGGCCGTGGAGCTCAGCTCTTCCTCCATGACCTGCATGCCCGGAACCTGTAAGTCTCCATGGCCGCCCCTGAGATGTCGAGATTCGCACTACATTGTTGAGATGTACCATCTACTATGGTTTGGTTTTCATTTACCACAGGCCTACTGCACACTAATTAATGTTGCCTGAGGCAATTTTCCCTCAAATTCCCCTGTGGTCATTCAAGGCATCTGTGGTTTGATTTTCAAAGCCAAACAGCAGTGAGCGAATAATTCTGTACAGTAAGTTCACTAACCTCATTTAGATGCACTCCTGAGTACATTTTAACCCATATGTGAGGGGAAATGGTGTCGCTGAGGATAAATAGGTTCACAAGTACATGACCCACATTTATTTGGTGCAGTATCCAGCTAACCGGTGGCCCTTACAAGTGGCTGTGGATCTGCGACATGCCCCGGACCTGCCGCTGTTGTTACCATGCAGACCGCCTCCGCCCTGTTCACGCCACTGACAACTCTGCCATCAACTCCATTGTTATTTATGGAAGTTATTCTTTTTGTTACGCCGACATTATTTTGCTATCAATCACGACGGGAGAGGAGAGCGGCTTTGGGTGGAGATGGATCGTGGTCTTGGCGCGGGGCCCTGGCCACTGGCTCTGTCTTGATGGGAGGAATAAGGAGCTTAATCAGCGGAACTTCACTTCCTCTCGCTGGGAATTGACTTGGGGCTGAATGGGGTGGGGAGGGGGTGGAGTCTCTGTGCAGAGCTAGAGCTGGCACCCCCCCCCCCCCCTAAGTCCCTGATTCCCAGGTGAAGAGACAGGAATCACTCTTCTTTTAAATAATCCACTTCCTCGTTGGCACATCACTCACAATTGCTTTGGACGATGATGATGATAGCAGTCTCGGAGAAGGTGACAGAGTGTATTTAGCACATAATTGCTGGTGGCCACCATTTTGCTCATGCTATAGAAAATGTGTAGAATCTCAAGGGTGGAGTCTCAACAAGACTTAAATTATTGGTCAGTGTTTAGACATGTTTAGGAAGATAACATCTGAGCAGCAAATAATTTAAATATTTAAAGGTGCCATGTAATGGATTTCACTATCTTGAAATTGTTCTCTGATGTCTATATAGAAGGTATGTGACTTTGGTCGGGGTGAAAAATGCCCAGATGCTGTTTTACATGCCCATTTACAACCCTATGATTTGGGCCTAGAATGAAACAAGCCATTTTTTTTTACAACCCTTTTTTGTGAGTTCATGAATAATGGATGACCTCTGCTCTGATAGGCTGGTATTCAGCCAGGCACCATGGTTGCTCACAGAATCAACAGGTCGAAATCATAGTCGTTAGCTAACTGCAAGAGGTGAGCCATAGAGTGATTAAACATTCAACTATATTTTTGAACCTGAATCAAAGGATATTTCAGTTCTCAAACACAGCTGATTTTAACAGATTAACTAGCTAAATCACGAGTATGATGTCTATACTGCTGTATACAGTAGATCTCTCTAAGCAACCAAACTAACTAGTTAACTTAGTTTTATTTTGTTAACTAGACAGCCGAAAGTAAAAAAGATTAGGGATAAGGGAATGGCAAAGACGCATCTTGTATTGTAGTATTGTAGATGAAACATGGACTATTTCTTTGAATGGGACATAGGCAGATGCATAAAATGAATCTCCATGTAAATAAGCTAGCTAACTAGATTGTCCTAGTATTTAGCTAGCTATGCTAGCTAGTTACTTAAAGCTACCAGTACTAGCTAATTGCTTTCAGTCTTGACAACAATAGCAAAGTAAAGTAACTTAAAGTTGTCAGGTCCCTGAAACGTTTGATGCAAGATGATGTGGCTTCAACCAACAAAAAACGGATAAAATCACATAGGCTTGCTTGCAGGTAGCCATCAGGGTTGTGATGCGAATAAAATTGGAACGTCCTCATTTCCATGTCAAATGTTAAGCAAAGCAATCTTGATTTCATGTAGAGTATCAGAACCTAGAGTGAAATGTGAAGTTCTAAGTACTGAACCATTCTTAATCAGATATGCCAATGGTAAAAACTGTTTTCCATTCTGTGGTACATTAAGCAAACATTAGCTCATTTAAGGGTATGAAATGTGATGGACCTGATCTTTTAATGAAACAGGTTAAGAGAAATATCTTTTCGTTAATTGTTTTTTATAGCCTATAAAGAAGCTTTCAGAATTTATTTTATGCAGTGAAACTGTTTATGCATACGAGCCTATGTTTTTCTTGGTAGTGCAGTTTCTGTTGAGAGAATGTTTTATGTCCGAACATAGAACGTAACTGCATTAAACTTTCTCTGCCTTGGCTGTATATTGGCCATCGCCGAGGTTCCACTTTCTCTCGGGTCGAGGTGAGAGTAATTCTCCGAACTTGGCAATGTCTCCCTCACAGTCTTTAAGGCTCACGTGCCATATTATCCTACAAACCTTTGAACAGAGAAAAAATGATGAGTAGTTTTTAAGTTGAGTTCAATGCATAACCTATGAATGAAGTCAGTCCCCCTGAAACAAGATCAGTGGTTAGACAACACGACTAAGTTGGGGTTTGAACACGAGAGAAGAACCAGCCTGAAACGTTACTTCAGCTCCTGCTGATTCCCATTAGCGTTGGCCCTTCTCTTGTTTGAGTGCTTGAGTGATTGATGCAAACCTATGGAAGCCCCTCTGATCCTGTAGGAACTTTTGTCCATAGACACCGCATGCCACAACTGTGATTTGAACCTGAAGCACTCCAAAGCAAAAATTTCACCAGGAGTCCATTTGGAACTTTTGATCAAACTTCAAAGCAAAATCCTCCATATTGTTCCTTTAGTTTTTGCCAGCCTGTAAATAAAAATGAATTCTAAAGTTTTTGGTTTATGCACCATTGTAGTAAATGTCCAGAAACCCAGAGGTCGGTGCCTGTGCTCCTTCAACAGATTTGGTCCACTTGACCTGCCCAGCCTTGGGGTCGGCGCGTGAAGACCTGGCACCAGTAGTATCCAGACTCTTCCACGTTCCCAACAGCCCTGAGGAGGAACCCGTGCAAGGTGAGGCCGCCATCTCCATCACTTCCTATCAACATCCCTTACCCCACCCCACCCCTTTCCATCCATCTTTGCATTATTGACCTCCGACTCCTGGCCCCTTGCCCAGCACGTGAACTCCTCTGTTCCTCCTGCTGCCCTTGTCCGAGCCCACCGTCCGCACTGACACATGGAGATGATCTGCTTCTTCTTCTTAAAGAAGAAAGATCTCACGTTGCCATGACATTCACCAGCGGGGGCCCAGCGGCGAGCCCTTATCGGCAATAATGGTGATGGATATGAATGGTAGCGTTGCTGGAAGTGGGGGGGTGGTGGAGAGACTGGGACCAGTCTCTCATGACATTGATTCCCATTACACTCTGTCAGGGTCTGCCCGGCTCCTTGACTGTAAATTGGAGGGCGGCCTCGTACGCAATCTAGCGTCGACGTTCAATCACAGGGACAGAAGCCAGTCGTGTTTGAAGGGGATGTTTGTTTAATTAATTTATTAGCATGTTGAACAACCCTGATATGTATTTGTTTTCATTTGAATGTAAATTCACTGAGAAGGGTGAGCGGTTGAGCCTGTTCATGGACTCAAATTCGCTGTTAAAATGTGAAGCCCTTAATATTTAGATCTTGGGAAAGCATTTTGTATTACCCAGAAATGTTCTAAAATATAATTCGATGATTAGGGACTGCAGTTACATAGATGCCACTTCCCAGGGCAAAAGGCACCTTTGTTAGCTAGTTTTTAGTGCCGAACTTGAAATGATGACACCATCCTGACCAGCCACAGACGTCTCTGGATAAGGGTGGCGATGATGACCGTCGTTTTTTTTTTATGGCTCTGCCTCTACAGCCATGAGACAAGGTCATCAAAAGAGTGCTACAGATTTCCAGACGAAAACCTGTCTGCGTGCCTCCATCTTCCTCTCTCTCGCTCACCCTCCTTTTCTCTCCATCATCATCGTCACCTCCTCTACCCTTCCTTTATCTTCATCTTTTTGCTGATTTCCTTCATAGACCAGCTTTGGCTACACCTTTCTTTCTCTCTTTCTGTCTTTCTTTCTGCCCATAGCTCTTTATCTCTATGTCTCCGTTTTCTTCATTTATTCTCGAACATCTTTTTCAATTTCTCAGTCTTACATTTATTTTTCTTCTCCATTTTAAGTGCTTCTAGGTGCAAACAATTACAAACGACTGTTATGTGTGTGTGTGTGTGTACGATCATCTATACTGTGCTCAGGTGCATTGCCAGTGTTGCGGAGGGGTGTGTATTCGGGCCTCACTCTACACACACCCCTTTTTATCACAGGAATGAGGTAGTAGTATTTTAATTAAAATGTCAGAACAAATACTGGCAGAGGTCTTGAGGATGAATCACTAGATAAGGGAAGCAGTGGGCCAGAACAGGTCAAAGAGACAAAGTCACCTGAGCGACAGATTCTCATTCATTCTGAGAGAGAGAGAGAGTGTGTGTGTGTGTGTGTGTGTGTGTGTGTGTCTCCGTTTCTGTGTGTGGGGGTCGGAGGTTACTGCGTTTGCAGTGAGGTCTTATTTTGAATCTCTTGTGTTTCAAAGTGGGGTCAAGTAGAGGAATTCAGATACTATGCTAATATCACTGCATGACACACACAGTGTGTGCTCTTTCCTTCACCCACAATGTTTGATTCACAGAACAAACGGTGCTAAGTCTACTGCGTGCAGTTTCTTCACGGTGTCGTGATCTGAGCTGCACGCTGCTGTTTGTTTACTTTAGTGTGCATGTGTTTCTGTTCACGTGGGATGCCCGAGTGTGTTAGAGGTGGCTGTGATTTGGGTGTGTGTGAAGTTGTAGGCAAGTGTTAGGCCCATCAGGAACCGTGGTGTATGCTAATCTGACATTTTTCACATCTGTATGTGTGTGGCTGTGTGCTCCCGTGCTTGTGCGTGCGTGCGTGTGTGTGTGTAGCGCATACAGTGTGCTTTTTAGCTGCAACTCCTTATACTTGGAAAAAGAACTGACATTAGCGCCTTAGCCGTACTTTATCAGTACGTTGTTCAGACTTCGATACGGTAAAGACAGGAAGGGGTTACAGATAGGGGGCTTTTGGTAAAAGGTTATTCGGTCCAGTTCTGTGCCATAAATGGTTCAAAGTTATATTAGCCGTCGGTTTTGGTAGTGCAGCCCCCCCCCCCCCCCCCTTTATTTATTTATGTATTTTGAGGGCCGGGTGGTCTTTTTGAAGTGGCGTTAAACATTGATGTCTCCCACACCTCTCCCCCACCCCCTAAAACCCTTACCAAATTAAGCAAATCACTGAGCCACTGCGGGCAGGAAAAGGAACACGCGTCATAATTGTGTGACATTTGGGTAATGACCATGTTGACATTTCAGACTGACACCTCCTTTCTCCGTACTTTTTCTAGCCTTTCTTTTCCCACTTCATTTTTTTCTTTGGGGGGATGGGGGGGAAGCTCGTGTACTTAAAGGGTAATGATACCGACTGACAGCTTTACACTTCCAACAAGACACATGCACACCACGTACATGCGCACACACACACACACACACACACCTCTTACGTTTGACCATATCCCTATTCTCAACCTTGGCCAAAGGTGCCATCAAACTGCGGTGACAGCCTGTTTAAGTGTTGTGCCTGGCAGCACAATAACTACTCCTTATTGCGCCGTATTATCAAAAGAAAAAGAGGTTTGTAAAGTTAGCTTTAGCCAGCGTGGTTTTGTGAGCTTAAAAGATACTTGAGTTTGACTACAGCAAAGTGATGGCGCGGGAGCTTCAAGTAGCGTTTCCCCCAGGAGAACCACCGGCACACCCCTCCCAGATCAAGCCTGCTCGTCACGGCGCAGGTTTATAGCACTTCGCTAACGGATTCTTATACGGTGCATGATGAAAGAGTGAGAGATGAGAGCGGGTTTGTTCAGGAGATATGCCTTTGTCCAGATGGTCTACTTGGTTGGGGGGGCTTGGTGAGAAAAAGCACCTTAACAGATCAACTCTTGTCTAGCTTGGTAGCTCGGCTAGTTTATCACCTTTTATGTTATTAGGATTAGCGAATGCAATGCTGTCATGTTCCTGATGTGGTGGAGGTTCTTGGTCCTGCTTTTTTTTTCTGAAGCGCTATGTTTAGCGATTGGCGCTAAAGGGCCTTTGCCATGGCATAGGCTAGCTCAAGATCCTGGACACCGTGGTCAAATGTGTTCAGCAGTTTGAGAAAACCAAACCCAAGGTCAATATTGCGTCTCCCTTTGCCTCTCGCTCCCTTTACTGGAGTTACTGGCTTTCGGTCTGCTCCTGTGACACCGGCCGTCTGTTTCTCTGGTGTCTGGAGCAGCTGGGATAATGGCGGTGTCATGTGCAGGGTCTGAGGAGAGTGAGAAGCCTCTGGCATTGTGGGTCATGTACTTCAACATGCGCGACACGTCTGGCCTGGACACCAGCTGCTACAGTCTGCCCAGCAACGTCCACGTCTGCACCGGCCCTGACGCCAACCTGGGTAGCGACTACTCCATTAAGCTGGTGGGTCCACAAGGAGGCGCCATTGAGCAGCTAGATGGGAAATGCTAACTTGTAAATAGTAATATTGTGACTTGCAATCACATATTCTGTGTTGGTGTTCTTAATTTATTTCATGATGTGTGTGGCATCTTATTTCAAAATTAGTTATTGGTGCATAAAAATGTATTTAAAAATGCATATTCAACTCTGCATATTCAAAGCAAAATCCCTTGTAATGTAACACAATTATGTGATTTGTGTGCGTAGGCCGAGTCTGTGTTTAATCAGCTCCTTCCAGATGAGGAGTTCTGTCCACCGGCGCCGAACCCTGAGGACATCATATATGATGGCGATGGTGCCCAAGGAGAAGGTGCCAGCTTTGAGGAGGAGAATGGACCTGAGGAGAATGGGCCACCATCTGAGAGCTCTGAAGAGTGTACAGACAGTGCTACCCAGCGACCCAACACTGAATCTGATGTCCAAATTCCATCCACAGAGGAATAGCCCCTCCCCCTCACTTAAGGTCCATTCATCAAACTCCTCCCCTTTTCTCAGTGGCCACCAACCTTCCCCTTGGGTATCTTCATTCATCAGAGTTAAAACACCGGGGTCTACATACACTGTGTAGTTACACAGCTCTCCAGGAAGACGGTTTGTGGCCACTGACTGACGATGGTGTGTCCTTTGAATGTCTCCGAAGAAGATGTTCTTCACTCTTCCACTACTTTCCGCAAAAGCCCTGCAAATAGTAATAACAATAATCGTAATAATCAAAAGCAGATGAAAAGCAGAAGCTCCATGCACTGTGTACATGCATCTGAATGGGCCAGCTCCATATAGTCCTGTTCATCCACATCCAACTGCCAGTGCCTGAAAACCTTCCTATGGTCTTATGGTTCTGAGGACATCAGTCTTGGCATGCAAATATAACACTAGCCTGCAGCTCCCAACAGGCAGTTTCCTTGCAATGCAAAACTATAAAGCAGGAAAGAAGACAGAAACATCAGTAGTTCTGTAATGATGAGCTTGTATGTTCCGGGGGGTTTCGTGTTATATGTTGACTTGGGTTTATTTTCGCCTCCTGAAACCTTGGTGTTACGGTCCCCGTTCAGACGATCTCCTCATTTCCCCACACTTAGTTCTGCCCATTTGAGTTTGTACAGGTTAACTGGGGTGTGGCTGAGGTGCCTGCTGACATGGACCCATTTCACATGGAGAATGTGGGCACATCGATTCGAGGCACCTCGTTGATACTTCCAACAAACTTTTTGAGGGGGGATTGTATTGCAAGGGATCTTTGTGAAGCCGTTGCCATTTGGGGTCTTTCACGAAGCCTTAGAAGACTCTGGTTGCCAAGGACTGCTGTTTCATAGTTCAGACTAAATGCTGTGGTCCTCTTTGACTGTGCCATCAGTGCTGTCCTGTTGTCCTTACGTAATGTATGCTTTGAAATGAAATGCTATTACATTATTGTTTGCAAACGATTGCTAATATTAAATATTTGAACTGAGAGGAGTATATGTATTTTTCTCCAGTGTGTGTGTGTGCGCGTGCGTGCAGAACCATCCATATATCTCCTCTAAATCAGCAGAAGTGTATGTGAACATACAAAACCAAAGCTGCGGTCTCCTCCCAGACTGATATCCAGAAGCCTCTCCTGCAGAGTCTCGAACAGGTGAAGACGTGTTTCCACTAGGCCAGGCTCCAGTGCAGAGTGACGCCGCAGCTGTTGGCCACAGATTGAACATTACCGAGGATCTCTCTCGGTATCTGAACATTAGCTGTTTACCTGCAACGATGCTGAGGTGAAAAGTGGGAGAGAGAGAGAGAGAGAGAGAGAGAGAGAGAGGGAAGGGGGGGGGGGGGGGGAAGCACAGTTTGATGACATTTGGTTTGCGCTGCCACGGCTGAACAGATGGCTCATTATGGCTGCGAGGGCGAAGGCGTCCCTCGCAAGCGCTCGCCGTCTTTTGTTCCGCGGGAATTTGATAGGGGCTCTGCTGAGGGTGTTTACCCGTTCGGCTGGGGGAATGAGTTACGGCCCGACACATGGCCCCGGTTAGTCCCGGCACGGAGAAGGCGCGCCGGGCGGCTGGAAATTGGCGGAACGGAGCGCTCCCCCGACGCCGGGAAGAGGCGTCGTGAGCGAGGGGGCAAACTGAGCGGTTCTCCTTTCTGGGGGCAGCTTCAGTGGAGTAGCTCCAGTCAGTGGAGTAGCTCCAGTCAGTGGAGTAGCTCCAGTCAGTGGAGTAGCTCCACTCGATGTGTGCACGGGGCTACTGCTAGGAGCTGAGGGTTCACTGGTGCCTGTACCGCTGGAGGATTCTCTTCACACGATACAGCACTGGCGCCCCATGCAGTGGATCACAGTGGCGGAGTGCTGTGACCTGCACTGCAGTCTTTGAGATTTCGTTTCACTGGACCTTCTGAAGTGACAACATTGGAAACGGCAGATTTAGGTCTTTTTTGTTTCTCGACCTTGCAGGAGATCTTATATGCCGTTTAAATCGATGCTTAAATTTTACGTACCATCTTCATAATTTCATGAAAATCCTTTATCTCCCACTGTTCTGTTTAAATTTGGGCGAGATTATATTTCTTCTCTTGAGTGACCCAGCCGCTCAATAGTATCATTGGGAATCAATTTTCTGCATGGAGAGTCTTGACATTCAAATGTAAAAGGGTAGAAAGTGCCACAGGCAAGACACCTAGTGGGGGCCCACACTTCCAGTCACTGTGGGATGCGTTCAGCAAGACAAACCTTCAGGGATCCACTCGGAGGTGTTGTGAGACGTTTCTCACTGAATTTTGGAATTGGGCATACAGCTGTCCCTGCACCTCTGAGGCAGCCCTGCCTGTGTGTCGTTTGATTCACAATGAGTTTTGATTCTACAGAGTTTTAGGGCGTTCATCGCAGTGGCAGAGCTAGACTTTTTTTCAAGGGGTGTCCAAAGGGTGAGCAAGGCTTTATCAGAGGGGTCCATATACAAATGATGAACGAAAGGAAAATATTTGACCATTGGCAGTAGGGGTGGCAAGGCCTCTGTTGGGGGTGGCAGTAGGGGTGGCAGTAGGGGTGGCAAGGCCTCTGTTGGGGGTGGCAGTAGGGGTGGCAAGGCCTCTGTTGGGGGTGGCAGTAGAGGTGGCAGTAGGGGTGGCAGTAGGGGTGGCAAGGCCTCTGTTGGGGGTGGCAATTGCCACCTCTTTGGCTCCGCCACTGGTTCATCGAAAACGTTAGTTCCTGTGAAGCAGGCTGATTTTAAGTTATTTTAACTTTTGAAGTTCAACGTGACTGTAACACGAAATTTTACACCTGCAGGCCAACAGATCTTACTGACCTGAAACAATGATCTAAATATCAGTATATCTCGGCTATGTTTTTGGCCATTGTCACTCAGCCCGTATTAAATGACACGTATGTGACTTAAAATGACTACGAACTGACCGGAATGCCAAACTGTCCTGGGAACTGCCGTATCAAATGTCTGGCCTTTTCATAGGAGTAATCAGCAGGTCTGTCAACAGGCTTACGGGCTCTGTTTATCGAAGTAATGAGGGCTCGTTTTTCTTGACAGCACGGGTGGGGTGAAGCATTTCTACAATATTCTGAAACACAAAGAGGGCAGGAGGGTCTCAGAGGTTGTGTTTACGACTGCAGTCTGCCCTCATGAAACTTACTCAAACATGTTTTGCATTCTAATTTTACTGTTTGTAGAAAAAAAGGGTTTTAAATGTGTGATTTTTAGCTTGACCTTAAATTGCATAATGAACAAATTTCTGAAAATATTTTGACAGTATGTTGCCATAAGTGGTGTGTACAATTAAACGGCAATTTCATTACAAACTAACCTTTTGTAGCAGAATTAGCTACTAAGTAATAATTGTGTTCAAATTTTGTTGACTCGGCGAAGGCTGCAAATGTATTAATTCTACTCGATGTGCTCCGTTTAGACATTTTTAAAATTATATTCAGGAGACTGATCAGTGTTGAGATAAAGATATAGCCGATAGCCCTGCTCTAGAAACAAATACCCATCACTGTTACCGACGAAACATGAGACCCTTTAATAATGATCTTAGCCTATGGTTGAATGTATACCCATGTACTTAGATGCATACTCCTGAGTAGTGTACATTAACATTTAAAAACTTTACATAACAGAAAAGGCAGTATTGAGTTTCTTTATTACAAATTGGCCAGTCAGGGTAGTATTTCTGGCATATGAAACAAGGCATAATGCGATAAGATCACTTACATTCACATCAATTCAATTTTGAAGGCGACGTTAAGATAACGTCATCTCGATGTGGACCGCAACACGTTTATTTATAGCGAATGTGCGCCTGTAATCGCACCATGTATGTGTAAATAATGCCATCTAGTGGCACATCAGTTAAATTGCAGTTAGTTATGCTCTTAAAGTTAGTTATGCTGACAGTTAGTTATGCTGTTTACTGCAAAGAATGTTTAAAATACAGCATATAAACTAAACCATCAAACTACTGATATTTACTTAACTTGAACAGCACTTTTAGCTTGTACGTTTGACCAATAAGTCATCGTTGACCTTTAACCTGGAAATAAACTCTACAAAACTACAAAAAAGATGGCGGCGCCCGAGTGGAAGCATGAAACTCCTCCCGACGAAGAAACGTTCGGCGTTTTAGAAGAGAATGTAGGTTCAGTCACATTCTTACTTATCCGAAAACACTAATGTATTCGACTGAATACATTAGTATTAGTATTAGCTGAATTACAAGTTGCTAGGTTAACAACTTTAGCATGCTAACGTTGGGTAGCCTCGTGCCTAGGTAGCAGGATGGTTTAACGGTGTTTAGGATGAGTTCTTAGACTGCAAATTGTTTTTACGCTGGAAAGTATTGCACAGAGGCTTGTAGTTTTGTCCTTTATAATGTCGCAATTGTTAAAATGCGTTTTAACAGAAGGATAGCATAGTGTAGCTGTGAATACTGTTTTTTTTAACGTTAGGAAGAGACAGAGGATGTCTCAACAGAGGAACCTCAACAACCAAAGATCAGAGAGACTCCAGAGGATATTAAACAAGATGCTATCGTCAATACACTGGCATTCCACCCTAAAGAGGACATTCTCGCAGCTGGGGACATTGACGGAGACATATATTTGTACGGTTTGTTTGTTTATTGTCATGGATATTGCTGAGAAGGGGGTCAACTCGACTCCAGTAAGATGAATAAGACATCAGATATGTGAATGGTGTGTTGGACAACACTCACGGTGTGTGTGTTTTCCCTTCCGTTCAGTTTACCTGTTTATTGCACTAATGGGTGAGCTAATGCATGCCGCCTGACACTGAATTATGCTGCTCCCACCTGTTGACAGCTTGACCTTATTGTTTATTGTCCGAATATGTAGTGTAGCTGCATTTGAGTAAAACAGTACTGATTCCAGGTCTTACCAGGATTCATTACCTGTGTAAATGAGGGCTGACCGAATACTCCCACGTTTGACCAGCCTCTCCAAAGCATCTTTACAGGTGTAAAGTGATGAGAAGGAACAAAGTCGTTCAATGCGGACTTAAACTTCGTACATTGCAGATACAGTTACTCTTGCACTGAGGGTGAGAACAAGGAGCTCTGGTCATCTGGGCATCACCTAAAGTCCTGCAGGAAGGTTGCCTTCTCGAGCGATGGAGAAAGTATGTCTTTACTGTGTGCTCTGGGGAAGTCTTGGTTTTGTCGTATCATGATCAGCAAATCATAGGATCTAGAAACATTTCAAATTAATTGTCTCACTGATTTGGAAGTGCAGCAATTAATAACAAAGACTGCTAGGTATTAAAGTGTGTTACCAATAGTGAAATAGTCTCCAATCTTTGCTTTGGGTATATTATGCCACATTGGTGAGGCTGATGATAGTGGCAGGGTGGTTTCTAGGTGAAAAGGAATTACTTCATGAGATATTTTAAGGAACAATTTGACCATAATGAAAGTTCAAGATCGAATAATATATAATAATAATTAAGATAATCTATATAAAGATAATGGTCTATCGTGAATATCTCCCCACCTAAAAGAAACATTGCATCTAAAAGTATAAAATTTTGCTTGCAATCCAGTAAACATAATGTAACATTCGCCTTTAAACGTTAGCATGAATTCAGTTATGTATTCTGCATGTTGATGTAAAAGCTTGTCTTTATATAGAATTGTTCAGCGTGTCCAAAGACAAGGCCGTTCACATCATGGACGTGGAGGCTGGGAAACTCGTGACGCGCATTCCGAAAGCTCACAGGTATTACCTGACCTGCTGAATCTGTGTGATACCACATGGTGAACTGAGTGTATTTCAATTTCACAAGTCCCACGTAGAGCACTGCTTGCTTGATACTGCTACTGTGTTCGTCAGTTATTTCCATAAGCCTCGTTTTCTAATGGCGAACATGTCAGCTGAGCTCTTGCTGCCTCTCCTGATCTCCCTCGTTCTTCTCTTTAGCAAACCCATCAATGCCTTGCTGCTGGTTGACGAGAACATCCTGGCCACCGGAGACGACGAGGGCACGCTGAACGTGTGGGACATGAGGAAGGGCACTGCGTTCATGTCCCTGAAACACCACGAGGACTACATCAGCGACATGGCCATCGACCAGGCCAAGAGGACTCTGCTCACCTCCAGGTAGCCATCCGATCGGGATCGGCTGGAGAGGCTGTTCGTATTGGAGCAGCCTGAAATATAGCAGCAGCTTGGTTCCGTTGGAGTAATCCACGAAATGTGCAAGCATGGCTTAAAATGAGTGTCGGCTAAGCCAGTTTCAGAGTTCTTCCATATACATGCTAACTAGCTTCTGATAATTTGACGTTCGTTATTAGCATTTAACGTGACGACGTTTCTAATAAACCAGTCCTTCATTTTCAGGACTTAGTTTAACACACCTGATCCTGTACCTTCTACAACCATGAATGAGTGGATCATGAGTTAGATGCAGGCAGGAACATGGATCTCTCGGAGTATGGATGTTGATGTACATGTGTTGGTGCAGGACCTGCAGTGTACATAATAGGCAAAGCACCATGCTTGATCTCTAGGGGCATCTGCAACTTGGTCAAAGTTCAGCAGCACTGTTGGCTTTACAGAGTGAGCTGTTACTCTCACAGACATTCTAGTCATCTAGTTGAGCTCTATTACACCAAAGTACACCCCTGTTTTTTATGTGTTTTCTAGTGGCGATGGAACTCTGGGAGTGTTCAACATAAAGAGGAGAAGATTTGAGCTGCTGTCCGAAATCCAGAGTGGAGACCTTACTTCAGTTTCCATTATGAAAGTGAGGCAGTTTCACAATGTCCTACGTTTACACAGAACACATTTGTGCTTATCTGTAATATTGTTGATTCATCATAATAGACAAAACCGAACATGCAGGATTGTGGCGGAGCTCTCAATATGTGGACACTGAATCATCACTGAGTCATTTATGTATTTGTATTATATATTTCAGAAGTACCACATCCCTTAATTCTAGATTCTACCTACACACCCTCCCTCCCTCCCTCAGTTGTGGGTCATGTCAGAAATCAAAGTGACCAATGCATTAAACATATAATTAAATACAAATCCAGGACTGGAAAGTGGATTTGAGGTTTTGAGTTACACTCTGGTGTAAAGAGTATTAATGTCCTGTTGTTTTTTTAAGCTAGAAACGATGTCAGGTCTGTTTTTGCCCCTTTCGTTAACGGATGTCCTTGGGTGCTTCCTCAAGTGTCCGATTTGGAGAGAGCAATCCTCTTAGTGGACTCACTGCCCTGAGAGAACCTGAACTATGAATTTATTTTGAAATGATTAATAAATATTACATGGTTAGGCTGCGATGGTCTAAATCAGTATTTGCTGTTCCTTATCCTACAGCCCAGTGTATGTTTTAATGCAAAATACAACAAGTAACCTGTAAGCTGTCTAAAGAATTGCCACGAATGGTCACACTACGAATCCTGGAAATGAGTAACAGAAGGGATTGCAAAAAAAAACCCCAAAAAGACTGCAGAGAGCAATAAACACATGAAAGCCCAGGGCAGGCGCTTCATAACACTGACACGGCCGGACCGGAGTCCGGCCAACATGGCCACTCAAAGAGCTTTGAACTACATCAGAGGCTAAAACAGCCATGCGGCCTGCAGCACTGCGTCACGCTGAGATGATGAGTGAAGGCTCCCAGCCAAGACTTCTTCATCGTTCCTCTTTGCTTCTCTTTGCCAGCGGGGACGCAAAGTGGTTTGTGGCTCCAGCGATGGGACGGTCTACATTTTCAACTGGAACGGGTTCGGGGCCACCAGCGACCGGTTCGCCCTGCGGGCGGAGTCTGTGGACTGCATCGTGCCCATTACGGACAGCTTGCTGTGCACCGCCTCTACGGATGGCGTCATCAGGTAGGAGCTTTGAGTGGTAATGCTTTGATTCCTTTCCATCTGTTTGCTGAGAACACGACTTAAGAAGTAAACCTACCAGGATGTTGTATTAATTACGGTTAGAAATGTCATTTGGACCATCTGAACTGCAGTCTTGGGTCCCATTCAGATGACATTCAGTAAAAATTGAAAATAATGTACAATTAATTTAGTAGAAAACTGTTTATATGGTTGACATTCTAAGTTGTCTAAAGTAAAGTCTAAGTTGAACAGTTTGAATACATAAATTAACTTTATTGTGAATTAATGACAACCCCCCTCCCCCCATATACTATATATGTATACAAATACTTTTGCAGTGTAAATGTGCCATATTTTGTCAATTGTGATTTTTCACCGCAATCAAAATTTGTCCTCCGCTTTTTACCCATCTGTGCAGTTAGAACACACACACACACACACACACACACACACTAGTGATTTCTAGGGGGCTGTGGATCACACGTGCCCAGAGCGGTGGGCAGCCCTAGCCCGGCGCCTGGGGAGCAGTTGGGGTTAGGTGCCTTGCTCAAGGGCACCTCAGTCATCGCCTCAGGTCTGGGAATCAAACCCACGACCCTCCGGTCACAAGACCAGTTCCCTAACCACCAGACCATGACTGCCCTTGGCTCAGTGGATCAGTAACTAGGGGCAACTAGGTCATGGGTTAAAGTTCTCCGTCACTACGACGGATTTCCGTCATTTGATTTTTTGGGGGAAAAAATCCGTCAAATCATAATAAACAACACACGCGCGTGCTATCTGTTTTGTGGCCGAGATATGATTCTCACTGGCGCTCATCAGCGCTGGATGGATGACGGCGGTGTCATTTGATTGACTTGCGGTTCATTCCGCCTTCAGATTTGCGGATGTTACGTAGAAAAGTTTTTACCCCCCTCCTGCCTGGCGTGATCGTAGCGCGCGACTTTGTACACCTGCGCGAACGGCAGAGGCTACTTGCTGCGTCACATTCTTTTTGCAGTGTAGACCGAAGCAATATGTGGTAGTATAAAGAAACACCCCTCAAAACAGTGGAATGAACATTTACCTGACCAATTGTAATGTTGCATTAGTGCTGGAATTTAGGCTAAAGTACTTTAAAATGCTTGAAAATGTAACTACTTCGTTTCACAACAAATATCTGTCTGACTGAACAGTTATTACGTTAACAAATACGAGCCTCTTGTAATTCCAGGACGAAACATGAGAGAACGTGAAGTCGTTAAGATTGGGCGTTTTGAAAATAAACCACCATTAAATAATGTGATAAAAAGCGAATTATTTCGAATCATTTCGAGTATATGTTTAAATATTTAACTTAAATTTAACGTTGAGAACGCGTTGAAATGGACCTTGAAAGTGACGTACAAGTGCTTTAATTCCACCTTATAAAGGTGTATGAACCCGGCAAACATGACTTGGTTCACTGCGCTGAAGCGCTGTGCGCGCGAAGTTACAAAATTCGAGAGGTGCACGACTGCGAGGCTCTCGCGCACGGGTGGAGTCACCGCGATTACGTCATTTTCGGCGTGCGGACCCTCGCGCTTCACGCCACTCGTGCTGCGTCAAGTATAAAGGCTTAAACCAGGCATAACATGGATGGTGTTATTCTGTTTGTTTTTAAAAGCTCTATCCAGTGGTGTTAAATTTTTTGTAACATACCTACTTAAAGCATGTAATCTTACGGCTTATGTTTTTGCGATGGTGAATCTGATAAAAACAAGAGAGCTTCATACCTCTCACCAGGATTCACTAAATTTGACTTGATCTTTAAATAATTTTCTGGAAGAGGACCCCCAGATAACTCCATTATATAAACATTTATGTACATTTATTGCTCAGGTGTTCATTCTCTCTTCTCTCCTTACACAGGCTGTTTAGATAAATATACTTTATAAATGTGTTTATTGTGTAGAATTAGGCAAAAGAGGCCGTGTCCCAACTACACCACATTTTCAGTAATTGCTGGCATTGTCTTTTGCCAGGAAAAAATTTTCAGTCAAATGAAAATTTCTTGCTTTAACCCATGAACTAGGTGCACCTTCTTCTTTCCGAGGCAGTCAGCTGGGTTTTCTACCTAGTTTCTACCATGGTCTAAATCACATGTGTCAAAGTCGAGGCCCGCGGGCCGGATTTGGTTTGAATTGATTATCTATGGCCCCCTGGATGATATTTGGTTTGAATTGAATTGATTATCTATGGCCCCCTGGATGATATTTAATTACTATTAGAACCGGCCCGCAGGCCACAGCCGCCCGCTGGTTTTTTGCACGCACAAACACTACATTCCCCACAATGCAACGGTAGCCCGCGAAGTCACTGCAGCGCGCACAAGCGACGAGGATCCGCGCGGTGAAAATGACATAATCGCAGTGGCTCCGCCCGTGCGCGAGGGCCTCGCGTGCTGTCGATTCGCGAGGTCGTGCACCTCTCGAATTTTGTAACTTTGCGTGCGCCGCGCCTCAGCGCAATGAACAAAGTCATGTTTGCTGGGCTCATACAAACACCTTTATAAGGTGGAATTAAAACACGTCACTTTCAAGGTCCATTTCAATATTTCCCAGCACCATAAACTTAATTATGTTAAATATTTATACATATATTCCAAATGATTCGAAATAATTGGCTTTTTTTATTTTTTTTATTCACATTACTTAATCGTTTATTTTCAAAACGCCCAATCTTAACTTCTTCACGTTCTCTCATGTTTCGTCCTGGAATTACAAGAGGCTCGTATTTGTTAACGTAATACAAGAGAACTGTTCAGTCAGACAGATATTTGTTGTGAAATGATTTCGAGCACTTTAGCCTAAATTCCAGCACTTTTCAAACCTTTATTACTTTATTAATTTAATGTACAGGACATGTTTTCTTTGAAGGAAGTTTGTTTTTATCTGTTTGCTTGTTGAAAAATGTTTTCACTTGAAATTAACGACAGATCCATACGAAAATATAGCTTTATTCATTTAAGCATTAAATAATATACACTGTGTTAGGTCTTGGTTCAATAGTCTATGTGCAATCATTTCAATATGTTTTAATAAACATTGAACCAGTCCGGCCAGCCCCGTCGACAGGGGGGGACAACCGGGTCTGTTGTCCCGGGCCCTAGGGCCAGGGGGGCCCATCAAAGAGCCCAGCAATTTATTTTTTATTTAAAGTCTATAATTTTTAAATAATCTTGAAATCTTTCATTAATATAAAATTATGTACTCATAATAAGCTCAATGGCTCAAATATATATGTTTTTTTTACCTATCTGCATATTTTCCATTAAGTGCATACACCCCCGCCTCCCACTGGAAAATGGTTTGATCCAGCACCGACTGTAGCCGGCCGGTATCCGCCCAACAGCGGGAAATACAGTGGTGGATAGTTAAAGTAAATACTGAAATCTGGAGCGCAGAAAAGAAAGGAAAAACATTTACCTGACGAGTTTTAAAGTTGCATTGTGTTCCAGGTTTGAAAAGTGCTGGAATTTAGGCTAAAGTACTTGAAAATGCTTGAAATTGTAACTACTTCGTTTCACAACAGTATCTGTCTGACTGAACAGTTCTCGTGAAGACGTTAAGATTGGGCGTTTTGAAAATAAACAACCATTAAATAATGTGATAAAAAGCGAATTATTTCGAATCATTTCGAGTATATGTATAAATATTTAACTTAATTAAGTTTAACGTGCTGGAAAATATTGAAATGGACCTTTAAAGTGACGTACAAGTGCTTTAATTCCACCTTATAAAGGTGTATGAACCCTGCAAACATGACTTTGTTCATTGCGCTGAAGCGCGGCGCGCGCGAAGTACAACATTCGAGAGGTGCACGACCTCGCGAATCAACAGCGCGCGAGACCCTCGCGCACGGGCGGAGCCACTGCGATTACGTCAATTTCGCGTAGGGGGGGGGGGGCACATGAATCTTTCTTGTCCCGGGCCCCAGCAAGACTGTCAACGGGCCTGAGTCCGGCCCTCGGCTTGTAGCAAATTTGGTTTTTTGGCCCTCGGTGTATTTGACTTTGACATCCCTGGTCTAAATGTTCTAAATTTGACCAGAAAACAGATGTTTGTTCAGTTTACATTTATGCATTGGTAAATTGGTGGCCTCAACAGTTATAACGTTCTATCTAATAAAATGTTAACTTGGTGTATAATGGGTTTGCAGTGTATTACCCAATAGACTGGCAACACAATGGAATTGCAGTGATTTAGTCATTAAAATGGGCATAGAATGTACTTTTTTCAGTGACTCCTCCCCCTTCACAGGGTCATCAGCATCCTGCCCAACCGAGTGGTTGGCAGTGTAGGACAGCACGCGGGCGAGCCAATCGAGGAGATTGCTCAGTCTCGGGACGGTCACTTTCTAGCTAGCTCCGCCCATGACCAGCTCATCAAGTTCTGGGACATTTCACACCTCCCCGACACAAGGGTGAGCGATTATCGGCGACGCAAGAAAAAAGATGGACGTCTGAAGGCACTCAGCAGTAAGGCCTTTGGTACAGGGGGGGACTTTTTCTCTGGACTGCTGGACAATAAAGACATGAAAACTGAGGAGGTGGAGGAGAGTGATGAAGAGGACGATAGTGACAGTGGCAGCGACTGACCAGTTCGGAGCCTGGAGCTGTGTGCAATGTGTTTATAGAATAGAATATTAAAAATATTGATATTTTTTTTTTTGTTAAATATGATCAATACACATGATTTGGTTGAAAGCTGTTGAAAGCTGTTATCTGCTGTTAACGTTTTAAAGAATGGAAATGGTAGCCAAAACTAGTACCATTTGGACACAGTTAGGCAATTTTGAATTTAAATATATAAATACATAAGCAGTGTCATGTAAAATTAATGAATTGGACTTTTCTATTTGATACTTCAGTATGTTTGAGAAGATGGATTTCAGTATCATAAATACGTTTACTGTTTAATTTTTTTAATATTCTGAAATAACCTTCTGTCATATACAGATTACAGATAAAATGGAAAAATAATATCAACATTTAATGAAAAAAAACCTTAAAAAACCTACATAAAAAAAACCTTAAATTTAACTTACTGAAATATTGTCCAGCAGTGCACTGGAGTAAGAAATGAATAATGGTGAACAGTTTTTGAAATGTAAATAAAAAGCAGTTCAGTGCACTCGCATTGTGAATGTGGTATTAAGCATTTAAGAAAATTAGATTAGATTAGAAGTCATTTTCTGGTGGTTCTATCACTTGGCTCTATCAAAGATGCCAAAAAGTCTCATATGTCTAAAGAGCCAAGGACACAGTCATGACTAGCTGGTCTAGCTTTATGTAGCTAGGTAGGTTACATCCACCATTCCACTGCTAGGTGATACTTAATCTGGCTTGTTCACCTGCCTAAACAATGAAACAAAATATTTTGTTTTCAGACAACATTACCAAGAGGGAGCGTATGTAGTAGGATCAGTACTGACCATAATATGGATTCTTGAGGAATCCCACAGCCACTGAGATTGACTGGTGAAAAGTAGTTGCCAATATTAATTAAATGCTATGGATACCACAATACCAAGATCAATGCTGTCAAATGCTGCACTGGCGTCTAATAGCATTAAGATGGCGCCATCTTCAGAATTAATCATTTGTGACATTTAACAAAACAGTAATAGAAAAGCCATAGAACCAGACTGGAATGTTTAAACAATGTCATTGATTCTCAGACAGCTATATTTGAGATGGTAATTTCTTAAATGTTATATATTTTTTTAATGTTAAAAAAGAAATGATAATTTCAAAACGGGATCAATATTTAGACTTTTTAAACTGCATAACTGCACCTTTAAAGCATTTGGGACAGTATCTATGGTTAAACAGGTCACTTTTGATTCAGATCAAGTCCTGGAAGACCACAAGTTTAGTCTGGTGCCATTTGCTTTCTATGTTTTAAATATTCCATTTTAAAGTGTGTATGTGATCATTATACCATTGGTACAATTTAAAAAAATGTTTCCATAGGATTAAAGAGGCTAGCCTTCAGGGATCTAATAAATATTTAGGGATCCTAATTATTATATCACTAATGGACAATTTGTTTGTATTTGTTCCTCAAGCCAAACAAAAAAGTCAGAAACCGCTCAAAGTGCTGTAGCAATTTAATTCAAACTATTAAATGAGGTAAGCAGACAATGGCAAGCACATTGCATGTATATTTCATGTGATGTTGGGATTGCTGAATACTAGATACCTCAATTCTAAATTGGTTCTTACTAGAAACTTGGATTATATCCAACACAGGATTAAGAGGCTAACCCTCAGGAATATTATCATACATACATAAAATACATGCCACTCTTGTTAATTTGTCAGAGAAGGATATCTAGCAACTAAATCTATCTTGGTGATTTCAGTTGAAAAAGCTATCCTCATCTGAGATTTTAATACTAATTTCCACAGGAACATGTTATCTGGATTACAAATGCCACTGTTAGAAATTTTAGGAAGGTAGGAAATGGATCAATAGTAACGTCTTCCAAACATAACTGTCTGGTCTCACCCGGGATCTTTCCATAATTCTCTCCCAGCATTGGGGGATCCATAGAATTGTTATGCATGTGTGCAGAATGACATTCATAGGCAATGGAGATCCTAAAAGACAACTTCAACGAGCTCTTTAATACCCTCAAGAAACGAACCATTCAAAAGTTTATCAGTGATCCTCTTCCAGCCCAAGGATGTAATTTGTTTTTACAACTTTCAGCCTCAACACTTGGCTGAACAGAACTTGCAGCCAAAGATATCTTAATTATATTGCCAATTTTAAATCTTTTCTGGGGGCGCACAGACGTTTTTAACCCAGATGGTGCTCACTTAAGCTGTACTGGAGTGAAATATCAGAGGACAACTTTTCTCTTTGCTCTTCACTATCCATTTGCCTCAAGCACTGACTTAATGCCATATGTGCAGCTCCAACCTATCCCACCTGCACCTGACCATGGTTATCAGGTGATATTAGCATTGACTCCTGCAGTTTAGTACTTTTCTGGTTCAATGATACCTTGAATTCTGACCTATCTACTGTAATTTCTAAGATGCATTCTGTGAGCAGATTGCAAAGCACTTTGTAGGTCACTCTGGATAAGAGCATCTCTTAAATGCCTGCATTGTAAATGTAGATGTGCTGGTTCAGCAAATGTGCAACCATCTCACCACAGGTGGAGACACATAATGCAGTTGGCACAGAGTGACTACAATCACCACTGGAGAACATGACTCAAGCAGAGTTTCTGATGCTGGATGAGAGTTAAAATGACCATCATCTGCCAGAGATGCTGCAGTCAACAACAGTCACCACACTCCCACTCTTCCTCCGCCCTCTCTCTTCCAACAACACCCCCCTCCTCCCCCCCACACACACACACACACACACACACACTCACACACAGAGTTTTCAGAGAAAATGGAAGAGCTGGTGTGTGTTGGCACTAAAGTCTACCCCTCCATCTCAGCCTGTTCACATTTTCCCCAAAACATCACAGGGCAACCTGTCCCCATCCCCTTCTTTGATCTCTGAGGCTGCTTCAACACTGTCAGCAGCAGTCTTGTCCTTCGTCTTCTCTGGTAGAGTGAGTTCAATGAGTGCTGCTACCAGCAGCTGTAGGGAACTAAACACTGATGACACTTTGTGTTGTGTTCAGGGTCCCTGCAATATTAAAGTTGGTACTAAACATTGTTCTGAGAATGAGCTGGGACACCGTGTGCCTGTCATGTTTTCTATTCTGATATTGATTAGAAGTAGAAGGAATCAAGGGCATTCATCATATCTAATCTGTAAACCAATCTCTAGTCTGTTATCTGTGTCACAACAACCCCAGACTGCTCCAGGCACTCGTTACAGGATCTGGCTTAAGAATACTAATTTGTTTGCCAATTCACCTGGTCAGATTACTAACTTGGTACACATATTGAGCAATTCACCATGGAAAGGAAATAAGCAGATCTTGAATCTCATTTGCATAAGGGAAAGAGAAAACATTGTAACATGCAGGTTAATATGATCACATTAACATCTGAAATATTGTGTTTACTATTTAAACTTAAAAAACATGATATTTTCATCCATCTGGTTTGTGTAGAACTACTAAACACAATTAGAAATTATGGCAGCAATAGATGTGACATAATGCAAGGGAAATAACAAAAAAGATGATGTATACATTTTCAAAACAAAATAAAGCACAGAAATAAAATTCAGAGGTTATGTGAAGAAAACTAAACACTAATGAACCTGTTACACAATTTCAAGATTTTAAAAATTATACCTGCAAAAGGAGAAACACTTTTATAATGGGCACATTCCCATTGATCAACTGGGTTAGAAAGTGCAACACTTCTCATTTCAGTTATTAGATGGCAATGTGGGTCTATTACAGAAAATATAGTAATATCAATAAACTGACTATTTCAGAGAGAAAATGTGCATTGAGAGTTCTTTCATCTGGTGGAGATTAAAATCCAATAGCATATCAGAAACCGTTTTAATTAGGAGAGATGTTGTAATATGCATGAACTGTTGTAAATAGTCTTCCACATTGCAATTATGAATTATAACTCCTGGATATCATTTAGGGCAATTAAAGGAGCTAATGGTCACTGAACGGTATATTTTTTTTATCCAAGACCTGAGAATTCCCCCCACATAGTAATATAGTAAAAGCACGTAAATGTCACAGATTCTTCCTCCTGGTGTTGAGGTGTCTGTGCTATATGTTCTTTGTTATTGTACGTGTTCCATCTTTTCATGCTCCTCTGCTTCTGACCCCTTTACCTTTGTCTCATGCACCCCAGTTGGTCTGTGCATTTAAACTATGTTTTTTCCTACCTGTTTTTGCATAGTCTCATTGTAGAATTAATGTTACATAGATTTTGTTCATGTACTCCTAGACTCGACATTGATTTTTCTTATTGGATCAATCCATCTGATGCTTACTTATACATTTGCTCCACACATTTGCTCCACGTATAAGACTTGCATATGAGGGCAAAGCTTATGAACATCAAAGAGTCCCATTTGGGCAGTTTCTAGCTCCATGGGTGTTCAATTATGTCAGCATTGTCTCTGTTAAAAAACAGTGGAGTCAGAACATTCTCTCACAAAGCCCTCATAAAGTACAGATGTAATGGATCAAAGGAAAGCAGTGTCAAAAAACATTACACATAGTATTACAGCGTCTAGCTTGCTTTTGTTTTCAGTTCAGATTCCATTTGCGTTGCTGCTGTGGTTCACGGCCAGCGATATTTACGGTACAATGACTTTATATGATGAGAGATGTACAGTGGGGCGTGGCATCTCTACACCTGTGCACTTGGATGTCCCGACAAACTAACAGTAGCTTGTATGACAGCACAGTTTTTGGAGAGATCCCACTGTTCTGACAAAAAAGGCTCTACCTAAAGGGCAAAGCGCTCAAGGGTAACTCAGACTATGAATGCATCCTTGGCAGGCTGGGAGGCAAACCTGATGGGCAGATCCATGTATAGTGTGTGGCGTCCTCAACTGAGCAAGAAGCACATCAATTTTCTGAAGCTTCTCACAGATGTCCTGTCATGAGTCACTGGGAATGACACCAAGGCCATCGTGTCCTGATGAAAACAGACAACTACAGCGGAATGCAATACATTATGGAGTAACGTTTTTGCCAGTGTTTGAGATTCAGACTAAATTTAACGCTAGGCTGAAAACCTCTTTGTAGTCAGGCATTTTATTAATACCTCTCAAGTTGCATAAAGCTGTAGATTTTGGAGTTCACGGGTCATGAGGAATAAAGTTATCTGGGATGTTATGATTCTGTCACCTCCCAGTCTATCACTGCACAATATAGATGCCTAGTTTACACACTTGAGTATTTTAACATGCTTAATAATCTATCCTCACTCACAAATTAAAAAGAAACGGTACCCATGCCAAAAGCATTTCTCCTCATGCTGCATGTTTCTGCTGGCTGGCTTTGTGAGAAAGCTGTCCACAAACCTCAGGCTGCATACAGCTATAAAGCTGACAGCTATTTGTAAATCTGCAAAAGAAAATGAGAAACACTTTTGAGAAGGTACTGTACTTCACAAATATAAAATACTAGTATAAACTAGTTAGTAAGCTATAAAAAAACTTTAATGTGTCTTTAGGGAGAACACAGCAGTATAACTGGACATGGACCACAGGACTAAAGCAAAACTAGTCCCACTGCACAAACTGACTAGTCAGTCAAATTTTAAGGGGTCAGATTTTGCAGCAGGATGGTGCTCCATCTCATACATTCATCTCTACATCAAAGTTCCTCAAGGCGAAGAAGATCAAGATGCTCCAGGACTGGCCAGCCCAGTCACCAGACATGAACATCATTGAGCATGTTTGGGGTAGGCTGAAAGAGGAAGCTTGGAAGACAAAACCAAAGAATTTTGATGAACTCTGGGAGGCATGTAAGACTGCATTCTTTGCTATTCCTGATGACTTCATCAATAAATTGTATGAATCATTGTCGAACCGCATGGATGCGGTCTTTCAATCTTGTGGAAGTCACACAAAATATTAAATGTGGCTCTAATGGCACCACATCGTCATTCACCAGTGTTATGAAGCATATATTTGTATATGAAGTAGGCGTGACCTGCGATAGTCGCTGATTCGACTATAGTCGACTATACCCCCTACTATGAATGTCATAGTCGAATGTACCATTCTAACTGCATGGGGGTGCCCAAGGATGCAGCTAAGCATTAGTTGTTACATGAAATGTCTTTGTTTTCGTTATATATAGCCTTTTGTCAAATAAAATCATTCTAATTTCTGTTAATAAATATTTTTATCTTCCTTACTACACATTAAGAAATCACACCCTGCAGTTGCACAATCCAAACGAGCGGAGCTGAACACGCTACAGAATACGCAGCATCTGCCGAGATTATAATGGCTACTAAAAAACTTCAAAAGTATTTTGGAAAAGATAAAGATGAATCAAACAAAGTAAAGTGCAAGTTATGTCATCAACGTTTTTCATTTCGCATGACAACAACCAACATGGCATACCATTTAAAACGGGTAAGGCAAAAAAAAAAACCAGTTCAGCAGTTTGTTGTTTCGGTCGTGTCGTCTCGTAGCGGTGCGTCGCAAGTAGGCCTATAAACATTTTTTATTGTTGTTTGCTTTTAAACCACGTTACTTGAACCTTTCCTTATATTTTTTGCCGTTGTGTGGCAATTTTTAAATATTTTCAGGCAGGCATATTTTATTTAAAATATTTTTGAAATTTTGCACAGTGCCTGTCTGACAGTTCGATATACGCAATGCACACTGACGGTTAATGTTCTCTAACGTTTCATAAAAAATGAGTAAATAAATAAAAGCTGAATAAAGCCAACCTACTGTGTTTATTCATTTATCTGAGTGTTTTAGGTTTTTACTTTGAAGAGGGAAAAAGTCCTGAATGAGAACGAGATCCCGTTTAAGGTGCTCTAAAAAAAATTAAAAATAAATAAACCCGATTCGACTATTAGTCGACTAAAGGGAAAAGCTGACGAATCAGATTCGACTATGAAAATCCTTAGTTGAATACACTCCTAATATGAAGTGAATTATTTGTTTGATTTTCACCTTACTTTCTGCGGGCGACAAAACTTTTGTCTTGCCAAAATCTGACCTTTCTGTGTTCATTAAATGATCAATATTTCTGCAGTGAAGCAAATTTATTTTTGTAAATTAAATCTCATTTGGGAGGGTTTCAGCTTTCATAGGAGTCATTTCTAAAACCAATTGATGAATTTAAAGTCAGGTCATAAGTTTTTGTTTCCACAACAGGGATAAGCGACAGAACTTAAGTCAGGGACTGAATAGTGATTTTGAATTCTTTTGTGGAGAAATCCTGGAGTTGGAAAGATTCTCATTCACTGTAACATCATCTCAATCTGGTAATTAGGATTAAAGGGGTAATTAGGAGCAAAGGGGAGTATCATCAAATATCTCAGGATTTAGAATATTCTTTTGGTTCTACCAGGCCGCAAGCAACAGGCCCAGCAACCTTACGGAAATGTAATAATGTACTGTGCAAAAAATCCAGTCATGAAAGTTCCTCACTCCTAAATATTCCAAAGTCAACTGTCAGCTGTATTATAAGTGTTTGGGAATGACAGCAATTCAGCCACAAAGTGGTAGGCCACGTTAATTGATGGAGCGAGATTCTTTTGGCAACATAGTGTATATTGGATTGACTGATTGCTGAATACCATCAACGCTACCTGAATCGACCTGTTCCCCACGATATGAGACACCCTAGGGCCCCCATACTCAAATAGCGGCCCGCGGGCTATCTATTTCTGGCCCGCGAGCTGTTTTGAAAAGTGTTTTTTTTTTTTGGAATCTTTTTTTTCAATCGCGCTATCCGCTCTTATTTTGAAATTGCGCACCGCGATCGCAAGATGATGCCGGGGATTGCATTTATGGCAACAACAAACAGATAGCAGACGCCCAAATGCGTTCTCAATTCCCGACGACACCTACCAATATCCTCCTTCCCTCATTATTTGTTCAAAGCTGTCCCTCATTATCCACCTCTATAAAATGGTCTATGTTCGGGTCAAGAGCGAACTAGCCTCCAGCCCCGTGGACGATCCTATGGTCTCTGTTTTCCAGAACCTCCTCCCTCAACAAACCTCCAATGACGAGGCGAGCCTCGACGCACCCGACTTACCTCTGGACCTCAGCCTCAAGAACAAGCTGCCCAGAACCTCCACCACCTCCTCCCCCTCCTTTGAGAACAGCATGAATGCTATCCTGCTCCGATCACTCTCCATCCTTATTGAAATGACCTGCTTGGTCCAGGGCTCCAGGACTAAAAAACTGAGCCCAGCCCAACTCCAGGCCGCTCTGGCTGGCTGGATCTCACTGAGCACCCCCTGGCTCCTGGCGTCTGGACAGGCTCCTACAGTCGACCTACCACCCAGTGCAGTGGATCAGACTTGCCCCAGCTGTGGACACAACCTTCTGCCCACCGAGAGCCCTTAGACCGATAGCCACGCAGACAGACAGTAGAACTTTCACTCATTCTCTGTTCTACTCTAAACACTATATCCCAACATTACGTCTACATTCATAATAAAATGATTTTGCAGCAGTGTTTGTTTTGACAAGTGATTTATTGGTCAAGTAAGAATCCATTATATTTGGAGCCACTGTAAAACAAAACAAAACACACAAAATCAACCAAACGTATAAACAAATTGCAGGTGATCTTTTCTTGCTAACCATCACAAGCCAATTTTTTACTTATTTTGTGCCCTCTATGTGTATTCGGCGGGGGCAGATGGCAGTAGGTGTCCCGGGATGTTTACTGTCCATATGTTTTTATGTCCTCTCGAATACAGTGGATCCATGAGGCAGCGTGGGTTAGACAGTCTCGTGAGATATTTCTGTGCGAGTCCTGTCAGGCAAGCCGCTTTCTCCAGTTCCCTCATTTGCTCTGGAGAAACATCCTCAGAACAATACCATGTTTCCCCAACATCCACAAGACCTAAGCAACGGTTGCAAAAATATATGAACAATACTGAAGCTTTTAACAAAGCTGTCTCAATGTCTGCTAATGCCTTATAACCTATCAGACTGCTCAGTAGAGAAAACCAGGGACAGTTGTAAGATGGGACGGTTGTAAAAACCAAAAAAAATTGAATTCCTACAATAAGACACAAGCTAGAGTGATTACACTCACTGTGCACATGCTCAGTTAGACTGTCTTCTTGCTAACAAAAAAGGAGCCACATTTGAAACTTCCAGAGAAGGTAATCACCAAAATGTTTTGAGGTAAAAATGTAACTTTTCTATCAGATGTATTTTTAGGATACTGTCCTGAGAACAAATGTCTGTGAATCCAAACAAGTATTATTAGAATCACTGTTTTGTAAGCTAAAAATATAAATAATTACCGTGTCAAACTAGCAGTCAGGCTCGTTCACATGAGGTGAAAACATGGCTGGTGATACTGAGACGATTGTAATGTCTTGTTACAACCGTCCCTGAACCAAGTAGTCAGTGACAATGACCATATATGTTCTGCCAAGCATTGTGAAGAGTGCCCTTCCCCTGGATGCAACAACATTAAATATTCAGGCAGGGTTTGTATGCACTGGAATTTGGCCTTTTAAAAGAGATATTTTTTAAAGCAGTGACAGTGACTTTGTACCATACCTAGTCACAGATCACCCACTGCCAGCAGTGACACCACAGGTTCCATCTTCCACTGCAGCTGCAGTGAATACAGTTGCATGTATTACAGCTCCAACACCCACTGTGGCAACGGTGGCATCCTACACACCACCTGCAGCATCCTCCCCATCACACCATGTGTGGTGCCTGAGCCTTCATCCTCTGCTATGGGTACAACCTTTTCACCCAGGTCCGTCCGTCCACATTCAAAAGCTGGACCAAGAAAGCAGACCACGAAGGGGAGGAAAAGAAGAGAAACCGCTGTCCTTACAGATGCTCCCATGAAAAAACAACTGGAGACTGAGAAAAGCAGGTCTAAATCTAAGAGAAAAATGAATTACAGCATCAAAAAAACTCCAAACCCAGCAAGAAGCAGAAAATTCAGGACTCATATGATGAAGATGAATTTTGCATTGTGTGCCTCGAGAGCTACTCCAGGTCAGAGGAGGTCTGGTTCAGTGCTGGTCCTGTAAAGCCTGGGCACACAAGGACTGCACAGATGGAAGTGACTTTTATACTTGCCACACCTGTGACTTGGAATGATTCAATGTGGAAATGTGGACTAGCTTACCCCGTGTAAATGGTTTTCTATTTATTGGAAAAATCACAAAAAGTGTTACAATCGTCCCTGCTCTCCCCTAATAACTGTAACTGGGAAACAGCGGGAAAGAGAGCTAAATGTATTTTGTTTACACAAATACATCTGAAGACCCTGACTTACTGAAAAAGATTATGTAAATTAAAGGTAGAGCGATCATACTTTTCAAAGATTTCAAATACCGCCATCTTCCGGTACGTGCAGTGTTACACAGTTACTCATATGGGTGCGGAATTACGGATAGTTCAGTTCGGCTGGCTGTGCCAAGTATGTCTCGCTTCCAAGTGGCAGTTTTTTTAGCACTGAATACGCTGTTTTAAATGACTTTTGGACACTTTCGAGAAATGCGTGCATGACCATCACTCCTGCAGTGTGAAGGTTCAACGTTCTGCGATATATCGATATTTGATGTTTTCAAACCCGGTCTAGTGCTGGAAATTATGCGCTTTTTAGCGGGAGCCGGATCTTTTGGCTCCGTTTAAAGTACTGAGGAATATTGTCCGTTGTTGTTTCTTTCCTGCGCGGCGTCGCGTGTCGTTGCTTTTGCTGTTTACATTAAAGCCGTGATCTGCGCGCTGTATGTTTGATGTCACTATCTCCGTCCGCCACCAGAGGTCGCAATCACCAGAGTTTTAGAAATCGGCTGTTTTTGTCGAGGTAGAACCAGTACTTAAGCCTGTCTCCTCCAGCCTAACCTTGCGAAGTATCTCTTTACGAGTTACTACTGAGCGTATTCTTAGTGAATTTTCTGGTTGGCTTCCTGGTGTTTGATCTCGTTCTGGTTTTTGTCTTTTGCCCCTGCCTAACCCTCCGGTCCTCCCCCCCTCCAAGGCGCTACAGGATCTAGTTAACTAGCTATATAGCTAACGCAGAAATTCCAGTGTGACTTTTTTTTGCTGTGAAGTTATTTCCAAAAATGAAGAGAAACTGTTAAATCGCATTTCTTAAAAAAAAAAATTGACACACATGCAGAAAGTCAGTTAGAGCTGGAATATAAAAAAAATGCAGACACTTCAGTCCTCCCCAAAAGACTAGAGCCAATATTTGACTCAGCAGCTGGATTCCGCAATTGTAAGAATGTGACTTACAAAGAGGGGGACTTACAATTCATGCACTGTCTGGTGCATTTATAACAGAAAACTGTTTAAAATGTTGATTAATATAGAATGTTTACTTTTGTTACTTAAATGCTGGCACCATAAGGTAAGTAAAGGAGAATGTGTGCAGTCAACTGGTAAGGCCTCCAGTCAAGGAGGCAAAGCCAAGCCCTATTGCCATGGAACAGGCGCTTGGTAAACCAGCGGGCGCGGTCCCTGAGGATTGAAGGGTGAAGTCCCAGCAGCCCCCACGTCTGATGCGCACACTTCGGGTCCCGGGAGCTATGGGGCCTCCACTCATGGCGTCGTTTCCCATACTGCTATCCCTTCCCGGCGATGTGTATGGGAGGCTCCTTTATGTATGTTTCTGGGTATGTCCAGTGTTGCCATTTATGTCTATGATGTTGAATGTACTGCTATTTCTTATTGTGACTGTCCCTGTCACCTCCTCTGTTCCCCTCTGTGTCCCCAGAGAGGCTTTGCTAGTGTGCTTCGTTGGCAGACTCTCCCCCGGGGAGGGGGTGCTCATTGCCGGGACACCTGGTTCTGGCGGCACTGGGCTCCGGTCTCACATTGGGGCGCTCCAGGAGAAGATGCCCTTTGTGCGGGGGTTTGTCACGGTACTCCCTTCAGGCGTGTCCGGTTATGTAGTTTATGCCCATATAGGTCATTTCGTGTCTGCTCCGGTGTGTGTGTCTGTTATTTGTATCACTTGTCTCTTGTCTTGTTTATCATGTGTTGCACCTGTTGCTTGTTGTCTGATACGTATTCAAGTGTGTGTCTTGTCCTAGAATATTGCCTGTTGTTGTTTCTTTTCTGCGGGGCGTTGCACGTCATTGCTTTTGCTGTTGAAAATCCTGCTGTTGTCATTATTAAGAATAAAGTCGCGCTCTGCACGCTGCCTGAAACCTCAGTGTCTGGCTTCCTCAGTAGCGTCACAGAGCGTCACATATGTGGCCCAATACAGATCCTTGTGGACCAGCATATTTACTTTTGTGCATTGAGAGCATTGGGGCAGTCATGGCCTGGCGGTTAGGGAACTGGTCTTGTGACCGGAGGATCGTGGGTTTGATTCCCAGACAGGCCATGACTGAGGTGCCCTTGAGCAAGGCACCTAACCCCAACTGCTCCCCGGGCGCCGGGCTAGGGCTGCCCACCGCTCTGGGCACGTGTGATCCACAGCCCCCTAGTAATCACTAGTGTGTGTATGTGTGTGTTCTGACTGCACAGATGGGTTAAAAGCGGAGGACAAATTTCGATTGGGGTGTAAAAAATCACAATTGACAAAATATGGCACATTTCATTGTATATTTGCCAGGGCATATTGGCAATGATCTGTCAGGTAGGCTTTAAACCATGAGTGTGTGTGTGACCTCTTATGCTTGTGAGTGTTTGTAGCCTCTCCAGTAAGATGTTGTTGGTTGATGCACTAAGAATATAAGAAAATGGTTTGGAAAAATATATCAAGGAAAAAAATCACCTCATGTCCCACTGGGGAAAAGAATTCTAAATTAGAGCATCAGAACTAACCAGGCAGCTGCCAGAATGCATTTGTGGATTTGTGGAAGATAACATGATAAGATTGATAATATTAGGGAAAATGTTATCATTAAAGAACTTCTACTGCTGTATTCCTGAGGGATTACTGATTTCATTTTTGCTTGATTCCTAATTTTGGTAGAGCAATAAGAATCTTTGATTTTTTTTTATGTTTTTCTATTAGATATGATGGGTATAAAGATTTTGCTGCATGGAGGTAATGCAGCAAAAAAATTTCTTAGTATATTTCTTATATTCTTATATTTTGTACTTTATATAAAATCTCATTGAAATTTTTATTGAATATAAATTCAATAAAAATTTCAATGAGATTTTATATAAAGTACAGGCCAAAAGTTTGGACACCTTCTCATTCGATGCTTTTTTCATTTACATTTATGGCATTTAGCAGATGTTCTTATCCACATAGACTTACTAAGTGCTTTGCATCTGATCACAGAATTAATTCTAGATAATAGTACAGAATTCAAGATACCCTTGATTTTCTTTATTTTCATGACTATTTACATTGTAGATTTTTACTGAAGGCATCCAAACTATGAATGAACACATGTGGAGTTATGTACTTAATAAAAAAAAGGTGAAATAACTGAAAACATGTTTTATATTCTAGCTTCTTCAAAATAGCCACCCTTTGCTCTGATTAATGCTTTGCACACTCTTGGCATTATCTCAATGAGCTTCAAGAGGTAGTCACCTGAAATGGTTTTCCAACAGTTTTCAAGGTGTTACCAGTGGTGTTTAACACTGGAATGGATGCCTTGATAGATGAAAATTAGGCATATATGTATGATGTAATGTAAATTAGCCACTCTCATTTGTGTGGTGTAACATTTAAATTAAGCACTGTATCATACAGTACAGGCTAAAAGTTTGGACACACCTGAATGAGAAGTTGTGTGCAAACTTTTGGCCTGTACTGTATGTGTGATGTAACATGTAAATCAGGGACCGTCTCAAATGTGTGATAGCTCAAAATTGAGCATTGTCTCGTGTGTGCTCAACTCTACCAGATTGCTGTTTGAATTGGCACTTCATCATAACATGGTTGACACATATAGTAAACGGCTAGGTTGCAGATTAAATGGGTTGTGTGTATTTTAATTAATTGTGCGTATTTAATTGTGGCTGGTGTGGAGGTTACAACTGTGTAGCCCTGCTCAAAATACACCGGTTGTCTTCTCACCCAAGGTCGTCTGGTCGTCCTTTCAGGGTCGTCTGACCCTGGCTGCATGACAACTATTGGGACGTTGTCATTTGAGTAGATGGCAGCTGTGACAAAAAACCCTGTAACAACCCTGTATAAACCTCTCTAAGCCAGAGAGTTTGTACCAGCTCTCCACATGCAGTATGCTCTGCCACTACCAGAGGACAGCAAAGGTCTGCAGTGTCTCCAGGTTTTCTCCTCGCTACAGGCTGGAATACTACAGTATTTCAGAGGAAGGCAGTGCTTCGGCTTCAGCACACACACACACACACACACACACACACACACACACACACACACACACACACAAAGTTTCATATGTAAATGTGTGGGATAAGTAGTTTTAAGCTTTAGGTGTGTGATGGGTGGGGATTTAAGGTTCACAAGCTCACTAGGTTTTAAATATTCATGGAATATTGCACAACCTTTTTGGATGCTGCAGTGAAACCTAGAAATTATTGTTTAAATACCACCATTATACACCTCTGGACCCTCATTCCTCTCTGCAGTACAATATTTCACATTCCAAAACTACTTACAGCTTACAACTACTCAGACTTCAGTGCATTTATAGTGAGAATGAAGACTTCCGCTATGGAAAGACCTACATACTTCAAAACCACAGGCTTTTCATGCCATATAAAGTGGAATTACCAGTAGCTAACCTTATCTTGCAAACGTTATATTAGCAACTAATGAAGATAACTTGCAATGATGTGCTTTCCCCATGAACCATCCCAAAGTCATGTGAAGCATTCTGTCAGTTATTGTAATAAATAAAAACAGCAGTTTAGCTATCTATCTACTCACTTTTGCCCAAAAGTTTCTTTCATCATCCCCAAGCCATTCAAAATGTCCAGACTAATGTGTTGTGCACAGTTAACCAGAAAATAAACTTACCATTTGACCAGCATGTTGGCTCACAACTCACTGAGCCACTCACATTATTTAATAATAATTTTGTGGCATCTTAAAAAAAAAAAAAACTTTGAAAGCAGTCCTCTATAAAATTTGTACTGTAAAACAGTTTTCTATGGAAATCTGCTTGGGATGGTCTGATTTTTCCATTCAATGTGTTTTTTTAATTTTCATGACTATTTACACTGTAGATTCTCACTGGCATCAAAACTATGAATCTTGAAGCTTGAGATTCTGAGTGCTTGCTGTATGGATCAGCTTTTGACCATGGACATTATGTAGGGAGGGTCTAGTCCATTTTTGGCTTTGTAAGCAAGAATCAAGGTTTTATATCTGATGCGTTCCGCTACTGGAAGCCAGTGAAGAGAGCGTTGCAGAGGAGATCTTTATTTTCATGACTATTTCATGATCTTTATTTTCATGAAGGCATCAAAACTATGAATGAACACATGTAGAGTTATGTACTTAACAAAAAAGGTGAAATAACTGAGCTTCCACTAATTAACCCTGATAAGGCAAACCTGAAAACCATTTCAGGTGACTACCTCTTATAGCTCATTGAGAGAATGCCAAGAGTGTGCAAAGCAATAATCAGAGCAAAGGGTGGCCATTTTGAAGAAACTAGAAATTAAAACATGACTGCACTCTGCTGTGGCTTTCAGTCTTCCTCAAGCATCATGGAAGTATGTTTGTGTATGAAGTGTATGCTGTATAATGATGGATGTTTTTTTAGATTTTGTGAGCCTTTGCCAGAAATTCACATTGTCTTGTGAGTTAACACCTTTATATGTGACAAATTAGAATTAATACACAATCCCTCTTTTATTTGCACTTCAGTGTTTAATTGAATTTCATTGAAAAACTAAGATGTGATGTGAAACAGTTGATTAAGAATAAAACACTGATCTACGATTGGCATTATCCTTATCTGGTAAGTTCTGCTGCAGTTCAAACCAAGCATCAGAATGGAGAAGTGATTTAAGTGACTTTGAACGTGACGTGGTTGTTGGTGCCAGACAGGCTGGTCTGATTATTTCAGAAACTGCTGATCTACTGGGATTTTAACTCACAACCATCTCTAGGGTTTACAGAGAATGGTCCAAAAAAGAGAAAATATCCAGAGAGTGGCAGTTCTGTGGGCACAAATGCCTTGTTGATGCCAGAGGTCAAAGGAGAATGGCCCGACTGGTTCGAGCTGATAGAACGGCAACAATAACTCAAATAACCAAATGTTACAACCAAGGCAGGCAGAAGAGCATCTCTGAACACACAACACGTCGAACCTTGAGGCAGATGCACTACAGCAGCAGAAGACCACAGCAGAAGACGGCAGAAAACTGAGGTTACAATTCGTACAGGCTCACCAAAATTGGACAATAGAAGATTGGAAAAACGTTGCCTGGTCTGATGAGTCTCAATTTCTGCTGTGACATTGAGATGGTAGGGTCAGAATTTGGCGTCAACAACATTAAAGCATGGATCCATCCTGCCTTGTATCGATGGTTCAGGCTGGTGGTGGTGGTGCAGTGGTGTGGGGGATATTTTCCTGGCACAGTTTGGGCTCATTAGTACCAACTGAGCATCGTGTCAACGCCACAACCTACCTGTATTGTTGCTGACCATGTCCATCCCTTCATGACCACAGTGTACCCATCTTCTGATGGCTACTTCCAGCAAGATAACGCACCATGTCATAAAGCGTGAATCATCTCAGACTGGTTTCTTGAACATGACAATGAGTTCACTGTATTCGAATGGCCTCCACAGTCACCAGATCTCAATCCAATAGAGCACCTTTGGGACGTGGTGGAACGGGAGATTCGCATCATGGATGTGCAGCCGACAAATCTGCAGCAACTGCGTGATGCTCTCATGTCAATATGGACCAGACTCTCTGAGGAATGTTTCCAGTACCTTGTTGAATCTATGCCACAAAGGATTAGGGTTCTGAAGGCAAAAGGGCGTCCATTGAGTGTAAAGTGGCCAGTGAGTGTGTATTACTATATTATCTATTACTATGTTATCTATTGCATTCTTCAGCTTCTAAGTGACAAACCTCCTTATAAAACGACTTTTCACTCTTATTGTAAATGGATTAAACGTACAATGAGTGTAGCTGCTGTGTTCCTAATAAAGTGCTATGTCAGTGTACAGCACTATTACTCGACGTTAAGCAAAACGTGACTAAAACACTCACCCGGAGCTCTCACACAACGTCAGCACTGCCGAGTTGGACGCTAGTGTCGCGTGAGACGAGGATTTTATTTTGATAGGTTTTAGGTTGCACTTAGCAGTTATGGGCTACTCTTATGTATGAAGCCAAAAGAACAAAAAACTAGCATGGTTATTCTTCCTCCTGAGGGATAGCACAGCCAAACCGTGCAAATGGGCTGTACTAGCTCGACCCCGCACGTTGTCTGGTGCGTGTTGTCGTTTGTAATGATTCTTTAATCTGTCAGCTATTTCTTATGTAACGACCACGTGGAGTATCCCGGGCACTGTCTCGAGGAATAGCCAAAATGATGGGGCAATCCCCCACCCCCCTTTATTCCTGTAAAAGTTCACTTTTCCACCGAGTACTCTGTAATGAGTCTTGCCACTGAGCCTAAGGTTCTGTCATATAGAGGTCGGACTGCTGCAGCCCGCGGTCTTTAGTTGGAGAATATGGATATCGGAAAGGAAGATCCAATGAACGCAGTGTCAGCAGTGGAGAAAAACGCTGATGCACGGTCAACGTCAAGTTCACGGGTTGTTTGCGGAGGATGTCAGAGGAAATTTCGTAAATGGGCACCGGTGAATTACAAAGAAGAAACGCTTGAGATAATCAAATTAGCTGGACCAGTGGTAAGAGCGTAGTGCTGTCGATTAAAAAATGTCAATACTGCATATTTCTCTGCCTTAAAAATATTTATCTGCCTTATTTCTCTGGATAAGAGCGTCTGCTAAATGCATTAAATGTAAATGTAAATTTACCCCATTTGCCCCGTATTATCGTTAAATTTATTTTGACATGTGTTCATTGATTTGACACTCGGAGAATGAAAGTTAACAGTAATAATCTGAAAAGTACTCAGTAGCCTACAGTAATTCAGTACCGCGGATGGGAGCTGAATTACGCTTAATTCTCCGCACGCTTACATACTTGTCTATTAACAATCTTAAATGTGTAAAAAAAAAACAGGCGTCATTCTGCTAGCATACAGTATCTGGCTGGGTATTCAGACTGACTGTTTCTCCATTTACAGTTTATGTCACAGCTGATGATCTTTCTGATCAGTTTTGTTAGTACTGTATTTTGTGGACACTTGGGGACAACGGAGTTAGCTGGCGTCGCTCTGGCCATAGCTGTGAGTAAACACAAATCTAAGATTAGAGGTCCTAGAGAGAGGGTTCAGACTAAGATTATTAAGTAGTCTTTTATACACTGTTCTTTTGCTTGGCAGGTTATTAATGTCACAGGTGTGTCGATAGGTGCAGGGCTGGCATCAGCCTGTGATACACTCATTTCTCAGGTAAGTGTTCTGACATTTCCATTCATTTTACATACATGTACATAGACGTTTAAACACAATCAAATAATATTTTAGACAAGAGTATACTGTTAAGTATACTGACAATCAAACCATCATGGCAGTGTTTTAATAGTGCTGAAATCCTAATGATAGGATTTATAACTGTTATAACTAGATAGTGTCTAAACCTGAAATGTTTTTGGTTTCATACAGGGTAAACAGAGGCTGAATTATTTTTATTTTTTTTTGTCAAAAATTATGATTTTTATCACCCCACTTTTCATTTTTATGTCTCAAGTGGATGGACAAGAAGTTGCCTTTTGGTAGCTTTTGACACTTTCAGGGTTTATTTTATAAGTCCTTTAATCTGTTTATCTGGGTGCAGACTGCAGACTCTCCAGGAGTGCATTAACAACCTAATTAATTCTCCAGTTTGGACCATACACATCTACAACCCTTTAGAGAAGATACAGTTTCCACAAAGGTTTTGATAGCTTGAGGTGTACAGCTGTTGATTCTCTGCAGACGTATGGAAGCAAAAATCTGAAGAGGGTGGGGGTGATTCTGCAGAGAGGAATCCTCATCCTTCTGCTGGCCTGTTTCCCCTGCTGGGCAATACTGGTCAACACAGAGGTCATCTTACTGGCAGTCAAACAGAGTTCCAGCGTGGCTAGGTAAGCAGTCCACCGGGACCATATACCAATGTGCATGCGTTTAAATATTAAATAAGTCCAAGCCATTTAGGAAGATGAACCATGTTAGAGTTTGGTATAATCCATAAATGTGATGTTTGTTTCCATCTGCAGTCTCTCCCAGCTGTATGTGAAGATTTTCATGCCTGCGCTGCCTGTGAGTTTTTGTTTCTGCACACATATTTTGTTGCTGCTGTTGTTAGTCCACTTAGCAGATCACTTGTGCGGTGTACAGCGCACCTCTCTTTGACACACCTGTCCAGTCCTCGTGCTGGTTAATGAATCGATTCACAGACAGCTTTGTTCCTTTATGTTCGTGGGTCTTTCATTATTTTACTTCTCTGCACCTTTTAGGCTGTTTTTATGTACCAGCTACAAGGGAAATACTTGCAAAATCAGGTGAATTTGCTATTTCATGCAAAAATGTGTTACACTGAAAATATGTTGCAATATTTTTGTTTTTCAGTAGATTTACAATTTGACATACTGATGAGTCATTGCATATGTTATCGAAACATACTGCTTTCATATTGTCTGTAGGTGTAATGTTAAGTGAAAAGCTATTCTTTATATTTTAGGGTATTATATGGCCTCAGGTCATAACAGGGGTTGCTGGCAACATCCTGAATGCTTTGATCAACTATATTTTCCTTTATTTGCTTGATCTGGGAGTACCGTGAGTAATTTTGTTCATGGTTATTTCCAACATTATATTACTTTATGGATTTCATTCTTACTGATCCATTTTTTATCTGATCTGTTTAAAATTTGTGGAAGTGACAACTAAAAAGAAGGAAATTATTTTTTCATTTTATGTGATATAGAAAGATTATGCTGTTTTTACAATAACTTTATTTGTGCAGTGGGTCTGCGGCAGCAAATTCCATTTCTCAGTGTGCCTTGGCAATATTTCTTTTTGCATACATCCGCTGGAAAGGTTTACACAAGGCCACCTGGGATGGTGAGTCATCTAAATCTGGATTGGTCATGACTAATCACTAATTATCCCTCTTGAGTCAGTTAAGTATTTACATGGATAAAAAAAAAATCTGGTTTGCTTTGTGACAAATTAACCTAGAACAACAAAAAAAATCGTAATTCATTTGTGGCATATGCCAGAACAAGAGTTTAGTTAGACACCTGGCCATGATAGGAAATCATATGCATGCTAAGAAAGGAGAAAAGGAAGGATGGATGTACACAGGATATATGTACATAATTGTACATAGAATTTTGATAAACACTTGGGATCATGCTTAAAATAAGTATAGGCCTTCTGCAGGCTATATCTGTCACGTTCGGTGCGGCGAGAAGGACGAGGCACGAGTCCACTCTTGCATACACTGACGTACGTTTATTTGAATACAAGTAAGCACGGATAGCGCACGTTTAACAATCACACTTGGGACACTGCGCGAACGCATATATATATATATATATATATATATATATATATATATATATATATATATATATATATATATATATATATCTTCCACAAATATATAGAGAGCCTATAGGATAGGGTTTATGGAAGACGAGCAGTCTGTTGGTGATGTTCCATTGGTTAGTAAGAGGGCACCATAGACTAAACCAAAGGGGTGTGTGGCCATGGTAACCTAAACATTAATGAAACATTTAATGATGTATAATACATTTGTAATTTGTGGTAAGAACAGAATGACACCATCATGTAGAAATGGCATTTAAAAAAAATAACATTATTTCTACTTAGGCTTCTCTTTCTTGTTTCTGTGCTGTCTCTCTGTTAAATCCTTGTACTTGTACTGACACTGATAGGCTGGTCTCAGGACTCCTTACAAGAGTGGGGCTCTTTCATTCGCCTGGCCTTTCCCAGTATGCTCATGTTGTGTGTGGAGTGGTGGACGTACGAGATTGGCGGGTTCCTTGCAGGTCTTGATACCTACTTCCCTCTTTTTATTCTTCGTGCTTTACAGTACATATAATATTGTATCTCCATAATCCACTTTGTATGTGTTTCGTGTTCAATTTTCCCTTTTTTTCCCCATGCTGTCCCATTCCAGGTCTCATCAGTGAAGCTGAACTAGCAGCCCAGTCTGTTATCTATGAGCTGGCCAGTATTGGATACATGGTAAAATACATGTGCATTTTAAAAAGACAAGACTACACAACACATAACTCAAAGCACAAGGAAGCCTACATCTTAATTTTGGGGGAATAACTCCAGTAGAGTATCTGTTAGGTAACTGCTTTTACTGTTGGTAGTCTAGGTATTTTAGGAGAAAAGAGTTGTATGCCAGTTGACTATCATCCTCTTTATGGATGCTTTTTTTTCTTCTTCTGCGTTGTCCTTTGAGAAGTTGCTGCTATGTAATGTCCCTGGTTAAAAGGTCAAAAAGCAGAGTTCACGTATTTTGTGATAGCAGGTGAAATTTAATCTTTTTCTGTTGTTGACGTCAAAGGGACTGTAAGGTGCTGTTATTCCATGAAATCATCTTTCTGTTTAGCTAAAATATTTTGACAAAGAATATTGTATTACTTAAGCAATACAGTGTTGTGATGTGTTCACAGTCTTTGCACACTGTTAACCCCTTCAACGCATAATTTTGCTTTATTGCAGCAAAATCAGTGATGGTGGTGCAGTGGTAGAAAAACTAGTAAAGAAATCTGGAAAATCTATATGAAATGTGAAAATCTACTGAAGTGAAAAGACAGAAGAATGCACTTTTAAACAGATTAACACATGAAAAAACTGTTTAAATATTTTGGACATATGCTCAAGACAGCCCCTCAAAAACAAAACAAACAACAACAAAGCATGACTGATAAACTGGGGTAACTTAAAATAAGACAAAAAAGGCCAACTGCTAATATTCAGATTACCAGCATGCATTGAGGATGAATTAGTTCAGAAGCATAGGGGCAGTTTCACACGATGAAAAGGGAAATCAGGAATCAGACTCTTCTATTTGGGTCTGTCTATTATTTTATGCCGATGGTTAATAAATTATATTATCTAATAAATAGATTAAAAAATTCATTTACTGAACTCTTTGGCACTTTCCATTAGCTTCCTCTTGGCTTCGCAGTGGCAGCCAGTGTGAGAGTGGGAAATGCCCTCGGAGCCGGAAACACAGGTCAGGCCATAAACTCAAGCAAAGTGTGCCTGTTCTGTGGAAGTAAGTGATCATGGCATCATTCGCTAAGTTCTGAAAAACAGCACACAGCCCCCATATAGGCTCACTATATGCTGCTGTCATGTTGTGTGTGTGTATATATTATAATATAAGTGATGTAGGCTTAAGTGTAGGCTTACGTGTAAGATTGCAGAGACATGTAATATTAACATATACTTACTACATTTTGGGCATGATTCTGATCGCAGGCAGGCTGATACTCTGGGCATATATATAAGTGCATTAAATTAAAAACTATAATCTTGACAACTTTGAAAGACACACAATGGATACACGTTAGCAATACATGCTAATGTGACACTCGGTTACTAATTTATAGAGGTTAGTTATAGTTCATTATGGCATTTATGCTGTTGAGAGTTGATGAATATTGCAGTAGGTACAAATAGGCTATGATGTAATTTGTGTAGAACTGTCTATTGACCACCATTTGTTTACTCTCTAGTCATGGTCTCATGTGTAGTTGCTGCTTTAATAAGTGGATCCAAAGACATTATTGGATACATCTTTACCAGTGAAATGTACGTATACCAACACATGTAATAGTGTTAATTAGAAACACTGAGGACATGTTAACAGATCTAGCAGTAGCTAAGCACCCACTGGGCTTGTATCTGTAAAACGTCTTAGATTAATTAATTCTTAGAGACTTTGTTTGTTGATCCATGATTCTGTCATATCCAAATAAATACATTTATACAGACAGTGAAGTTAATCTTTTACCCAGAGTATTTCTCTGAGGTACTTCAGACTCCTTTATACCCTAAAGGTCCAATTTTGTATCTGTTCTGGGTCCAATAGAAAATTATAATATGAAGAGTTTAAGACATTATCTTTGGGACATGACTTGAGATAACATATCTACAGACAAGAAACTCAGTATGATGGTCCTTTGCCACCACCATCTGGTTATTGGACAAAAGAAGATGTTCTGCTGCAAAATAATATTGGGAGTGGGCCACACCCCAGAGTATGGTGTAGAGAATACTCGTTCTAATGTTCCACATTATATGGCCAACCTTTACTACATTCGGCTCTCTCACTAAGTGACTGTGTTGATTCACTAACTCAGAGCCTCAAACATATGTTTTTGCTCTGAAATCTCAAATTTTATGCACTTCATATATTTTAGTAATAATCTTTCTTGTTTGTCTTTTATTCCTTTATATTTATTTGTATTTTATTGTTTTTAATGTATTTTTCCTATTTTGATGAAATGTTAATTTCATTATCTAATTTGATTTCAAATTTAAATCTATATTTTATTTAAATAAACATACATATAACCTTTCTTATTTTGGAAAAAAAACAAGGTGATTTAACTTCATTAAATTTTTTTATGTCTTTGTAAAAGTACTTTGAAATCAAAGAATATCAAAGGATATTGTTACTCTTGGTTATTTATAATTTGAAACAACTCCTCAGCCTCACCGCATGGATCCCATCGCCACGACTCCTCCAAGTCTGTCGTTAGCATTTGTCATCGTGTGTGTGTGTGTGTGTGTGTGTGTGTGTGTGTGTGTGTGTGTGTGTGTGTGTGTGTGTGTGTGTGTGTGCGTGCGTGCGTGTGTGTGTGTGTGTGTGTGTGTGTGTGTGTGTGTGGTATCTCTGCTTGGTCACACCCCTGCCTTGTTAAGTGATTATGTGTTGCACCTGTCAATCATTACTGTCCTCGTTAGCATATGTACTTAAGGTCTGTCCTTTCTCAACGTTTGAGCCCGTGTGATACACATAGATCCCGTGCTGAGGTTAATTATGGGATTTGTTGGACCTACTCTTCCAGTTTAAGGGTTAAAGTCCCAAATATCCCTCTTAGCAAACATTCACTTTTTATTTCTTCTTTCAGTTTTGTTTTTTTTTCTTCAAACTTCTCATATTCCTTTCTTAGTATGTTTCATTCACTTGGGACATCTAGTCCCACTACTGTTTTACGTATCTTATATACTATCAGCTTCTTTGACCCATATAACCTTCAGTTTGCTAATTTCCTTCCATCTTTATCTTGGTTTCCAGCCTCTGTTTCAAAGGGTAACAGCAGGAAGGATTACAAGTACCATATCATATAGCAGCATATACCACACTATTGGTTTCAGTTATAGTGTTGTTATCATTGTGCTTATTACAGCATTCATATTTGTGAGAATACTGATTGGTAGTGCCTTGCTATCCAGTCAGGGAGCCTACAGTACCCACATGTTAAAGTATTTTGTTCCTGTGTAGACACTGGTTAAAATTGTTTACGACACACTGTCTTTATGCCTATTCACCATCTGTCTTCATTTTTTTACCCCCGCATTCAGGGAAATTGTTCACAGAGTTTCACAAGTCATGGTGATGTATGGCTTCGTTCATCTGTTTGATGCAGTTGCAGTAAGGACTTAAGTCTTTTATAATATGTCTAGAAATCCATTAAGATCTTTAAAACTTTACTGAAAATGTTTTTAAAAAATTGAAAAACTCTTATTTAAATTATTTCCTTCAGATATTTTTTTAATTTAGTTTATGAATTCATACTATCCTAAAATGATTTTTAGAAGTTGTTGTCCTTTTGAATCTAGTTGATTTTGTTAATGTAATTGTCCCCATTGACTCCATATATTCAATAAATACACTAAATACTAAATACACTTCAAATTTAGCCTTGATTCCAGGAGGAAATGGAATATTTTGAATATATTTTTTTGTGAAGGTAACAGGCAAACATGAAGCGTCCAGTCTTTCTGTTGTGCTTGCAAATGCAGGTAGTTCTCATTTGTTCCTGCACTGATAATAAGACAATGCAGGTGAAGTGGTCTTTCTGTGTATCCATAGTGTATTACAGGGGGCATCGTCCGAGGTGCAGGAAAGCAATTGCTTGGTGCTCTGTGTAATATTATTGGCTACTATTTTGTGGGTTTTCCACTCGGTGTGTCCCTGATGTTTGCACTCAATATGGGAATAATCGGTAAGCAGAATGACACATTAAGCAGTGCTCAGTACTTTATGCCTGTTTTTTCAGTTTAATAATATGAGCTCTGAGTTCCATCATTGTCAGTGTAACCTGTTGTGCTTCATCTTCCCTCCTCGTCTTCCTCACAAGGCTTGTGGACTGGCTTTTTTGTGTGCGTCTTTACGCAGTCAGTTTTCTTCATCATTATAATTTGCAAACTTAACTGGAACAAAGCAACTCAGCAGGTAAAACGAGCCATTTCAACTTCTACAATTACTATGATAAAAAAAAGTGTTTTGTGTTTGTTTTCCCTTTTAATGTCATATCTTTGGTCATGGATTAATTACATCTGTTTGGTCATGGATTGCTCACAGGCGCTGGTAAGAGCGGGAGTGCAGGCAGCTCAAACCAAAACTGAATCCTATGACATAGAAAATATCCAGTGCAAAGATGGTAAGGTATCAATGGAAGACGAGAGTAATTGTCCTCCCTATACTGGCATTTGTGATACATCCCATCTCAGACTCAGCTTCCTAAAAACTCTTCTTACCCTTCTAACAGATGCATCTCCAGAGCCCAAACCGGGCGAAAGAAACCCAGTTTTAGAAATTGATCTGGAGGGCCAGATCAAAGGTGACGAAGGTGCAACTAAAGGTGAAGTAGTTGTCACTGTGGGCAAGGTGTTGACCACCAGGCAGCTAGTGGTCCGTCGAGGACTCACTCTTCTCCTGATGGTGCTCATACTCAGCGGTGGAATCTCCTTAAACGAGGTTCTCACAGGCTTCCTCAGTTGAGCCTGAGAGCAAATATCTCAGGACACGGAGAGGGTGGAAATACTACCTTGTTTTCAAGACCAAGGGTCAGACCCTCTAGGAAGATGAAAACAATGAGTACCTTAGTCAAAGTAAAGGCTGATGCCAAACTTGAACTTTGCTAATACTTCAGTCAGATCATATGACGTTAAACATTTGTTGTTTTTCTCTGACATGTACCAAGTATGTGTAAGCTAAACCAAAGCACTTGGACCCTCCAAGTGGAAAACTGAGCTAGAGAGCTTTTCAACTTGGAAGCAATGAACATGGCATTCAGCCATTTTTGTTTAAAATTATGTTATGTGAATATTTAAGGCATTTGTCTGCATTGCAAGTTTGAATTAGGTCTAAGGCTATCAGAAAGTAGCTTACTCGTAGACAATAATTTCAATATGTAGTCTGTGTCTGAATGTCAGAATGGAAATCCTGAAACAGAATATACATTTGCTTATGAAGTAAAACCATCTGATCATAGCTGTTTTAGTTTAGATTTTTTGCACTCTGAGATGACCTATGCATATTTTCACTTGCTATATAGATCATGAGGCCAGTAATTTTATATGCTATTTTTTTAGAGTTATGAAAACAGTGAGAATATGAGATAATCTGTGCAGTTTGTCCTCTAAAGATTTTGAAATGTTGAATGTCATATGAAAAATATATTCTGTAATAAAGAACATTTTAACTTGTTACATGCACAGAGGAAATGACTGATACATTTAATTGTAATATTTAGTTAGATGTGTAATAATCTGTCAAAAGTACCCCTTAAAACAGTTGTGTGTGTCTAAAACTCTTAAGGACTACAGACAGACTGTTACAGATATAAGTTTTCTTTAAATAAGATCTGTATGACCAGGAGATCAACAGGTGAAACCTGTTTTCATATTGACGTTTAGAAAACGATATTGCATCAACATTTAATTTGCACTTTATTTGAACATGTAAGGGATCAGATGACATTTTGCTCACTCATGAGCAGTTTTAATCCCTTATGTCCGAATTGCTTTGTAGTTAATAAAAACTCATAAGAAACAATACAATCAGTGAATGAGAGAAAAAAAATGTGTTAGCTCTAACTCTAGAAAAGTACTGTAATGTGCGAGGATGAGGCAGGATGTCGAGGTGAGAGCAGGTTAGAGTTTTATTTTGAATTAGTTCAAACAGGACTATGCACGCTTAACAAAGACAAACTACTCTTAATAAAGACAAGCTACTCTTAACAAAGACAACGTAGAACGAGGAATGTAAACAACGCTCATACTTAAATACACAACTATCAACAAGACACAAGTGCAACTTATCACAAAGAGAAGAAAAGAGACGGGTGTGAATAACAAGAGCAACATACACCAAACAGCCCATAAGGAAGAAACAGCCCATATACAGACGAACATAGAGACGTAGACACACCCGGACGGAGGGGTCAGGGGCCGTACCGTGACAAGTACAACAAAAAACATTGGTATTTCTTCATCAAAATGTGGCTTCATAGAAACTGGAAGGAAACACTCCAAATGAATTTAATTGATAATTTGGTAGCTCATACCAAGAATCTTTCTGTCAGCACTGCACATAAAACCAAAACATGAGCCAAACAACACTAAACACGTTTCATATAAACAAGTGTGTATGTGTGTGTGTATATATATATATATATATATATATTAGGGGTGGGCATAGATTAATTTTTTTAATCTAGATTAATCTCACTGAAGTCTTGAAATTAATCTAGATTAAAATGGCTCATTCAGAATATGCGTGCTGCCCAAGTAATGACTAAAAGTCAGTTTTTGAGATAGGGTTTCTTAATACAGAGGGTGCATTAGACCAGGGGCTCATCTCCTGTTTCCAAAATGCATCAATGACTGCTTGAGAAAGCTGTTCTACTTTGATAGGGGAGACTGGGTATGGTTGTACCATGGGGAGAGTTGTAACACCATCAGTTCCACCCATCACGGATAAGATATGAGTCATATGATCATTCCAGTATTTATCCAATTCCTCCCTGATCCCACATGGTGAATATCAAGGCTGTAAACACGCACATGCAGATTCCATAGAGAAAAAACTGATTTTGAGGTGAGAAAGTACATTTCTGAATCAAGACTATATTTTATTAGGTCTTATACTATTGCAGATAAAAAACCATATGAATTATATTACATTAAACTAGTTTCTCAGGTAAATTGTGATGCATTTTTCCCGTTCAAATCACCTTGCTAATACAGCTAGTTAAACAATGGCTGACAGGGGTGGGGTGGGTTGTAACACAGCTTTAAAACGTGTTACAACCATCACCTTACTTACAACCAGTAAAACGTTCTTGATTTTTAATAATTTTAAAGAAAGACTGACAGAGGTGTGCCTGCAAATGTTTTTAAAAGAAGCATCTGATGAGGTCACAAATAAGGGTAAGTCAGTCAGATCAGTTGCAAAGGCACATGGTATCTGCCATGTAACACACACACACAGACATTGATGTTAATTATTTGACCTACATGTTCTTTACACATGTACATTGTATTAGTGTTCATTAAGCATACATATTGTTAAATAAGTTTGTTCTAGTAGTACACTAATTTACACACCCACACACACACACACACTTCTGAGTAAAACAGAAGGTGGATATGAGTTATGGACAGTCACAGAGAGAGATACATTGTTCTGGATTGTTATTTTATAAAAAAAAATTTTTTTTGAAGCATTTTGCATGGTGTGGCCTCTGTTTTTGCTTCTTTTGTCTAATTGTTACAACTTACCCCAGCATGTGTTACAACCTACCCCGCTAGTGGGGTAGGTTGTAACAAGGGAACACCTTGTATTTGACATCAACTCATGACAGCTGTGATATTTCAATTGAAGTTTGAATTGATGCCATTTGTAGTAAACAAATGGGTGTACTTTGTATAAAAGATTGAGAAGTCTAGCTAAAAAATTCAGTGAGTTACAGGTTCTGAAGCAAAAAGTGTTACAACCATACCCGGTCTCCCCTACTTGAAGAAAAAAAACATGCTCAATAAAATGTAGGCTACTCGTGTGTTGTGTAGTATACTCCTGCCTGCAGGTGTCGCTGTGTGAGTAAAAAGAGCCAATGTTCAGAGTAGAAGAAGAAAAGTGAAGTAAAAAGAACCACGTTCGTATTACAGTGTGTTTCGTGCTTATTTGGTCTCTTATTACATTCCTACCTACAAATACAACATATTGGCGACGAGGATGGCTTTACTTGGACTTCCACCACCGCCTGCTTTTCTTGAGACTCCCGGTGAGCCGTCTATGACATTCAGCTCCTGGATTCGTATGTTCGATAACTACATTCTGGCGCTTGGTCAAGACGACATTCCAGAGAAACGAAAAAGAGCGCTACTCATACACTGCCTCGGTACAGAGGGCCAACGCATCTTCTACACTTTGGAAGTGCGGGATGATACTTACGCTGCTGCGTTAGAGGCCTTGGAGTCGTTCTTCGTGCCCAAGATCAATGTGGTGGCTGAACGCAACAAATTTCGTCAACGCAGTCAGAGGCCAGGTGAGTCGGTCGTCCAATTTGTGGCTGCTCTGCGTGGACTTCTTGTGCACTGTGACTTTGGTACTTTAGCGGATGACATGATAAGGGATCAGCTCGTAGAGAAAACATGCAACCCTCGTGTTCGTGAGCGTTTGCTTCTGGAGACTGACCTTACCTTACAAAAGGCAATTGCAATTGCGGGGCAAATGGAATCGGCGGCTACTGAGGCTAAAGCAATGACATGCCCAGGCGATGTCGTGGTCAAGGCTGTACATGCACGTTCTTATGCATCTGCAAAGCCTCGTAGACCTTCCCAGTTTGAGCTGACGCAAAAGCAAACAGCATCCAATTGCCACCGAACTGCCCAGAATAAGTCATGCTATCGCTGTGGCTCACTTTCACACCTAGCAAATTACTCAAAATGTCCAGCGAAGCAAGTGACATGTAAGAAGTGTGCAAAAATTGGCCACTTTGCAAGAGTTTGCCGTAATTCAGGAAATGCATGCAATGTACAAGAAGTGACCACACCAGACCTTACAGTTCTGAGCGTTACAACCCCATTCACTGTTGAGCAAAGAAAGAAGCTCACCTGTAAAGTGACTCTGAGTGATGATCATGGACAGTCCATTCAAGTAGATTTGCTTGTAGATACCGGTTCTGCTGTTTCAATTCTGCCTGAGCAGATTTACAGACAATACTTTTCTACTCTGCCATTTTCTACCCCAAAAGTTAGTCTGCTGACATACATGAAGAGGCATATTCCTGTGCTGGGGTGCATTACTCTCAGTGTTACATGTTCTGCTCACTGTACACAAGTGGATTTTTACATTGTGGAGAAAGGAACTCCATTGCTTGGCATGGATTTGTTCACTGCGCTGCAACTTGAAATACGAGATGGCTGTGTTAGGCCGTCGGCTGGGTGTACTGCTGCTGTCGACTTCACTGATGTTTGTGGTGTAGCTGAAGGGTTTGTACACAAAGTCAAACTACGCTCGGATGTGCCGCCTGTGCAACAAAAGCTGCGTAGACTGCCATTTGCTGTGCGTGACTCTGTCTCACAAGAGTTAAAGAGACTGGAAAAGGAAGGCATCATTGAGAAAGTAGACTCCTCTGAATGGGTCTCGCCCATAGTGGTCATTCAAAAGAAGTCGGGAGGAATCAGGTTGTGTGTTGACCTGAGAGAGCCAAACAAGGCTGTTGTGATAGATAGCCACCCGCTACCGCATATCGAAGAAGTTTTTACAGAACTCAGGGGATCAGCCGTGTTTTCGACCATTGACTTGCAGAATGCATATCACCAAGTGACTTTACATGAGGACAGTAGAGACCTTACAGCGTTTATTACGCATGACGGACTGTTTCGTTTTACACGGGTCCCGTACGGGCTGGCTTCGGCTCCTAGTGCGTTTCAGAGAATGATGTCACAGATGTTGGATGGATTGGACGGTGTTCAATGTTATCTGGATGACATCATAATTCATGCTGACACACCAGAGACACATGAAAGGAGACTTCGTGCCGTGCTACATCGCCTGCAAGACAGTGGTCTTAAACTCAACATGGAGAAATGCTCCTTCAGAAAAACTGAGCTTCCATTTTTAGGACATGTAATTTCAGCTACTGGTCTGCATCCAGATCCAGAGCATGTTGTGGCTGTGACACAAGCTCCGCCTCCACAGGATGCACATGCGCTACGTTCTTTTCTTGGACTGACGGGATGGTATGCTAAGTTCATTCCCAACTATGCCACTTTGGTGGAACCGCTCCGTGCTGTGTTGCGGAAAGCTACTGGATTCTGTTGGACAGATGAGGCAAATGAAAATTTCTCTCGAGTGAAGCAGATCATTTCTACCAGCCATGCACTGGCATTGTTTGATCCCTCATGCCCTACTACTGTGACAACAGATGCCTCAGATTATGGTTTAGGTGCTGTGCTTACACAGTGGCATGGAGACACTGAACTGACGGTTGCTTTTGCCTCCAGGACACTGTCTGAACGTGAGCGTAAATACTCTGCGACTGAGAAAGAGGCCCTGGCATGTGTTTGGGCTACAGAAAAATGGCGCACCTACCTTTGGGGTCGTCATTTCACCCTGAAAACAGATCACAACCCGCTAACGACCTTGCTGTCTACAAAAGGTCTTGGTAGAGCAGGTATGAGAATTGCTAGATGGTCTGCACGCTTGCTGTGTTTTAACTATACCATTGTCTACAAGCCTGGAACAGAAAATGTAACTGCTGACTGCTTATCACGTTTGCCATTACCCTGTACGAAGGAGGAACAAGAACAAGAGCCTGAAATGGTTGCAGTGGTGTCGCCAGCGTTCGCTGCTGTAACAGCTGAGGAACTCCAGCATGCTGTTGATCAGTGCCCAGTGTTGCACCAGGTTAAGGCCTACATAACGAAAGGTTGGCCTCGTACTGCTAAAGGTATGGATTCAGCTCTTACTCCCTTTCACCGCTTACGAGACAAACTAGCTGTGCAAGAGGGCTACATCATCCGCGGCACTCATCGTGTGGTAGTACCTGCAGCGTTGCAGCCTAAGTTCATTCAACTGGCACATGACACGCATCAAGGGATTGTCAGGACTAGACAGCGTTTAAGAGACCTCTACTGGTGGCCAGGTATGGACATGCAAGTGGAGAATGCCATTAAAACATGCACTACATGCCTGCAGCATGACAAGACTGCTATAACACACGCTGCACCACTCCATCCAGTGCCTATTCCTACAGCGGCGTGGGAGAAGGTAGCCATTGACATTGTTGGTCCCTTCCACCAAGCGGCTTATGACTGCCGCTATGCCGTGACACTCATCGATTATTACAGCAAATGGCCGGAGGTGGCATTTATGTCTGAAGTTACTTCTGCCACAGTCATTACATTTCTTTCAGTCGTATTCAGCAGAGAAGGGAATCCGCGTGAAGTAGTATCAGACAATGGTCCGCAATTCACCGCTTCTGAGTTTGAAAGTTTTCTTGCTAGGAGGGACATTAAACACTGCCGCAGCTCTGTGTACTTTCCTCAAGCCAATGGGGAAATTGAAAGATTCAACAGAGTGTTTAAGGACTGCCTTCAAACTGCTACTATTGAAGGTAAGCCATGGAAACCCTTTGTCACTGAATTCCTGCACACATACAGGGCGACACGTCATACCATCACTACGTGCTCTCCTGCTGAACTGCTACACGGCCGCCCGATGCACACAAAACTTCATGTTCGAGATCTTCCGGCCGTAGCTCCTCCAAAGTCCGCAAAGACCTGGAAGCTGACAGTCCAAAGGAAGCAGCAAAAGGCAAAAGAGTACACAGACAAGCGTCGTGCGGCTACTGCTCCTGGCATTCAAGTGGACTCCTATGTTCGCATTAGGAAACCAGGATTTGTCAGCAAAGGACAATCCAAATTCAGTTGCCCTTATAAAGTCATTGCAAAGCATGGTCCAGCTACTTACCTTCTGTCTGATGGGAAAGTGTGGAATGCTGCACACCTCGCCCCTACATCCTTGCCCCCTGCTATTCCATCCATGTTGATGGTGCCTGAGGATAACTACGTGCCACACGGGGTGCATACACCTTGTACTGTGTCATCTGAACATTCGGACACAAATAAATTGCGTAGGGTTCGTCGTGCTCCATTCTGGGCTAAGGACTATGTTACTTCATAGTAACATATGAAACAATTCTTAAGAGAAAATGCTTGTTTGAGAAAAATGGCTCATTCTGTTTGTACATGTTGTTTATGCTTTACATTCATGTTATTGGAATTTCTAGCATACAGTTCTTGTGTGGTAACTATGCTTTTCTACAAAAGGGGAAATATGTTGTGTAGTATACTCCTGCCTGCAGGTGTCGCTGTGTGAGTAAAAAGAGCCAATGTTCAGAGTAGAAGAAGAAAAGTGAAGTAAAAAGAACCACGTTCGTATTACAGTGTGTTTCGTGCTTATTTGGTCTCTTATTACATTCCTACCTACAAATACAACATCGTGTTCAACGGTTTATTCAGTGAAACATGAAAATAGTACTGTATGCCTACATACTTTAAGAGGGCATATTCAGTTAAACATGAATTTGTAAGCCTACATACTCTACATTAGAAGGGGTTGATAACATGTTTATTCAGCTAAACATGAGATGTGAAATGTAAGCCAACATTTAGTACATTTAACCTGTTTTCGGCAGCGGCGACTCTTCCCCTGGGCTGCATCAGTGCTTGACCCAGCGTCAGCAGCATTAGCAAACGGGTGCTTTGCGTTTAAATGGTATTCAGACTGGTAGAACTCCTACAATAAACTAATTTCGCGTTGCATAAGGTGCAAACAACTTGTCAATGTCTCCATTAGGAAGCTTCCTAAAAATGAATTTTCCATGAAGCAAACCTGGCAGCTTCGTGGCTGCATCCATGTAAGCACACGTGCGATTTGTTGTGCGTAGTAATTCACAGGTTTGAAAACTCGTTCTCACCCCCTACTGTGCAATTTGGTTAGGAATACAGCCGAGCTAAACTATCAAGGTGAATGTCATAAGTTTGCTTACCTATTTTGACCCAGTTCCCAACCCAACTTTAAGAATAGATTAACGGCGATAATTTTTATATCGCCCGATAAGAGTATCAAATTATCGAACGCCGTTAACGTCGATAACGGCCCACCTACAGACCTATTAAAAAAAAGTTGAATATCATGGCAAAGTTAATGAATTTCCATAATTGCATTCAAAAAGTTAAACTTTCATAGATTATAGATTCAAGGCCCACAATTTAAACGAATTCAAGTATTTATTTGTATATTTGTACAGCTCATAAAACCCACAAAATGGGATAAAAAAAATTATAATGCTGTGGAGAGATCAGCCCAAATTTTGCAAGGCATGATTGAGTGTGACACACTAATCATTAACTAAACTAAATTCAAAGCACCTGCACAGATTTCCTCAGGTGTCATTAAATTGCTTCAGTTTGGATCAATTGACTGCAGACATAACAGCTGGCCAGAAGTCCATCATTGATACCCTCCATAGGATGGCTAAGCCACAAGAGAGTGCTGTGTCCAAGCATATCAATGGAAAGTCTAGTGGAAGATAAAATATGGCAGGAGAAGATGAGCTACCCGGGATGGACCCGGGTTCCTCGGGCCACGCCACTTCTGAACCTGAGCCAACGTAGGAAGTGTCTCAAGTGGGCCAAGGAGAAGAAGGGCTGGACCGTTGGTCAGTGGTCAAAGTTCCTCTTTTCTGATGCCCTGAATCTATTTGAATGGAATTATGGAAAGTAATCAGCTTTTCCATGATATTCTAATTTTTTGGAATGGGTCTGTTTGTGTGTGTCTGTGTGTATATATACACTGATCACTGGTCAACACAAAATTTATTGTCTACATTTTTTCAGCTGATTTTGTACAATTTTTAGTTGCTGAATCCAAAAATCACATTGGTTTTGTTGCATCAGGTCAGCTTTTTGAGCTATAGCCACAAAATTTTTTTGCTGGTGATCAAAATGTCTTCAACCAGAAGATCCGACGTATTCTGCTACATCTGTGGCGAATACACCATTGTGACTAACAGGAATCCAGTCACAGGTTTCATAAAGCGTGCTTACCATGCCTATTTTGGTATTAAACTTGGTGATCAGGATAAAGCTTGGGCACCACACATGGTATGCAAAGCATGTACCGAGTATCTGCGTCAGTGGACCAAGGGCAAGATGAGTTGTCTGAAGTTTGGAATTCCCATGGTTTGGAAGGAGCCGACAAACCATGGCACTGACTGCTACTTCTGTGCAATTGATGTGACTGGGATCAACAGAAAGAACCGGAGCAGCCTCAGGTATCCTGATCTTCAATCAGCACATCGTCCTGTAGCTCATTGTGATGAAATTCCAGTACCTGTCTTTGGAGAACTTCCTGATATTAGTGACAAAGATTCCTCCAGTGTTGTACAAGACGAAGATGAAGAAATGGATTTTGATGGTGATGCTCTACATCCTTTTTTCCAAAATGAGCTAAATGATCTAGTTCGCGATCTCGGCTTGTCAAAGTCCTCAGCTGAACTGTTGGCATCCAGATTGAAAGAAAAGAATCTCCTCTATGACAGCGCTCGCATCACCTTCTACCGCAACAGGCGCAGCTCCTACATAAGCTTGGAGTGCCACAGTATGAACCCAAAGACAGGAGACTGTTCATCAATAGCAGCAAGCAATCGCTGAAATGTGTTCTGCTGCACAACGGCAATGTTTGCCTCTGTACCCCTCGCTCACTCGACTACACTAAAGGAGAAGTATGAAGCTGTGAAGTATGTGCTGGAGAAAATTCAGTATGATCAGCATGAGTGGTTCATTTGTGTTGACCTGATGGTTAACTTTTTGTTGGGACAGCAGTCTGGGTTCACCAAGTACCCATGCTTTCTGTGCATGTGGGATAGTAGGGACACTGCTCAGCATTACACGAAGAGGAACTGGCCTGTGAGGGAGGAATTGGTGCCTTGAAGAGCAAGGAATGTCATCAACAACCCTCTGGTGGATAGAGACAGGATTCTCTTCCCACCACTGCACATCAAGCTCGGCTTGATCAAACAGTTTACCAAAGCTCTAAACAAGAATGGTGACTGTTTCACTTATTTGTGCCAGGCTTTCCCAGGATTGACCATAGAGAAGTTGAAAGCTGGAATCTTTGATGGTCCTCATATCCGTCAGCTCATCAGAGATCCAGACTTTGAGAACTCAGTGAACCAAATTGAACTGGAAGCATGGAAGGCTTTTGTTTTGGTCGTGAAGAACTTTCTTGGCAACACCAAGGCCAGCAACTACTCAGAACTTGTCACCAATGCTTTCAGAAACCTCCGATGCAACATGAGCATCAAAATGCATTACTTATTCTCACATATGGATCGATTTCCTGAGAATCTGGGATCAATGAGCGATGAGCAGGGGGAGAGATTTCATCAGGACATTAAAGAGATGGAGACCAGGTATCAGGGACGCTGGGATGCAGTAATGATGGCTGATTACTGTTGGACTCTAAAGAGAGACACTCCTGTCACTGAGCATTCTAGGATTTCCAAAAAATGGAAGTTCAAGCCTTAAATTTCCAACAGTGACGATGTAACATGCAATTAACATGTACCTACCTTTACCATTGCCCACTATAACATTCAATTCTTTAATAAGTTGTATCTGAAAGCAATTTATCTTTTAGAAATCTAATTTGGATCAGAAATATTGCTAAAAGTCAGCCGATAATGTCCCAAAATGTAATCAATATAGACAGAAAATTTGATTTTTAACAATCTAATTACCACAAAAACTTGACCTGATTGAAAAAATGGATGTCATTTTCGGATTCAGCAGTGCAAAATTGTCCTAAATCAGTTTTCAAAACATAGACAATTTACAAAAAATATTTTTTTTTGTGAATCAATTTCACTTGCTGTTGTGCAAACAGACAACAGGTAGAAATGAGAGGCAATTAGCAAGACACCCCCTATAAAGTAGCGGTGGTGACCACAGACCTTTTCTCTGTTCTCATCCCTTCTGGCTGATGTTTTGGTCACTTTGGCATTTTGTCAGTTCTCTCACCATAGAGGTAGCATGATGCAATGTCTACAATCCACAGAAGTTGCTCAGGTAGTGCAGCTCATGCAAGATGGCACATCGATGCGAGTTGTGGCTAGATGGTTTGCTGTATCTGTCAGCAGTGTCCAGAGAATGCAGCAGTACACCAGGACTTTGCCAGAGAACACCAAGATTGGTAGATTCGCCAGTCGCCCTGTGCTCTTTACAGATGACAACAGGTTCACACTGAGCACGACAGAGTGTTTGTTATGTGTAAAACCCATAAAGATTTTAAAGAGACTTACATCTATTATAACAATATACATTTTCATAAAATATGATTTGATAGGAACTTACATGACCAGGACATCAACAGATCAAACTTGCTTGCAAAGTGTTATTTATAAACACTCAAATATTTTTATTTGAACAAGGATCAGGAAGCAATTTGCAAGTTCATTCATTAGCAGTTTTGATCATTTCAACCAGTGGTAAACAATTAAATTTGTCAGTAATACGACATTGTATTTAAAGAAAATGAACATTTGTAACACCAAAGACACAGAGTGATCAGGCGCAAACACAAAAGCTGAGAAGAGTGAGATTTATTAGGCCTAAATCCAAAAGCATCATCACGTGTTACAGGGTCCATAACTGTCAAGGGAGGTTTGAAATCCTTGAGATTATCTGGCTGCAGTGGTGGGAAAAGGAACAGGGGTGCTGTAGTTCCACCCCTCTACGGTGAGGTTGCTCTTAAGTTGGTGGAAGGGCTCTGGATGGGGGCAGATCAGGTGAACCGCAACCCCAGCAGCCAGGATCAGGACTGTAGCCAGCAGTGTCAGTCCCCTCCTCAGCACCAGTTGGGGGACAGAGAGCAGAGATTTGGGACGGCCCCCCTCTGGCTGACCATCATTGACTAGCTGGACCTAAAGTGCAAACAAGAAACACTGTGTTTAAATTAATGGATTTAAAATTTTAAACATTTTTCAATTGTGTAAAGAATAATTCTCAAATGCATTTTGCCTGATGTGATTTAATGCAAATTAGCAGGAAGTGATGCTATAAGTGGCCGATAAGTTCACATTGTGAGTGCTCATGACCCACCACAGTTCCTTCATCAGTCATTTGCTCCACAATGTCCTGTCCTTCAGGAACCACACTGTCAATGACTGGTGTAGCAGCTGGCACATTCTGAGCTACACATGCTGCTTCTGTGGTCTTTCCAGCTCGTTTCTGGGCCTGAAGTTTTTAATAGATAGAAGCTAATATCAGATTTGATTCCAATAAAGTTACTGCATAATCAGCACAACATGATAGCTAATGGGATCCTAGTAGTATTATAGTCAATTGTCCAGTACTTTGTTCTAACTAAAGAAGCTCTATGCTTTAGCCCCTACCTGCTGTGTCACTTTTTCCCAGTTGAGTTTGAAGATGAGTGTAATGAAGAAGATGGCATGGATGATGACACAGACCAAGAGGCCAAGTGTTAGACCTGAAGAGTCCAAAAAAAAAGTTAACTCAAATAAAGTATTTTGAAGAAATATGGCTTTTATATTATTTTTCTATAATATACATGTAGAACATTGGCAGCAATAGGACTTCACAGTACTTAGTGGTATCAGGTAAAACCCAAATGGATTCGCTTACAAGTAATTGTTATTTGAAACTAAGGTGCTAATTGTCAGCTCACTGAAAAGTTAACTGCAATATACTGTATCTACGCTTTTTAGCTAACATGGTAGCTTAACTGTTGATTGTTGTTTTTGACTATTCCAGTTGATCCTTATGTTTGTGAAAACCAAAGTTCAGTTGGAATCCTCTGGTTCCCACTTGTTTGGTGTCCCACTAGTTCTTGTTTTTGGATGAGCAGGTTGGATCAGTAGTCAAAACCTGTCAGAAACAATGTGATGGAAATACATGGAGTAGTTGTTACCCAGAATCCTAAGCTCTGCAGCAAACATCAATGATATTCCAAGAGGGAGTCCAATACAGTAGTAACAGATCAGGTTGGATATGGCTGCTATCTTCTGCTTCCCTGCACCCAGAAGAATCCCAGAACTCGCACACTAGAGAGTTAAGCAAAACCACCAGACAATACTTTGAACTGTGACAGATTTTTAAATATAAAGGTATAAAAAGACTTAATTTTTATGACATTTTCCAATAAAAGGAACATCAGAAAAAAGCCACATTATCCCACCTCTCCCAGAAGTTGCACTTTAATAGGGGCACCGTGATGCCCTCAATTTATAGAAAGAATCCCACAATATATTTTGAGAGTGGTCAAATGATGCAAGTGACAGAAAGACAAACATACACACTTGATTATTGTGTATGTTCTCAATATTTACTCAATCATAAAGAATACAAAACTATCATCACTGTGTAAGAATTTAAATCTAGTTAATAACAAACATAGCTTTACACAGCTAGCTAGCTAACTGAATGAATTAATAGATGTGCTTTGCAAATGGGACAGTTATCGGAGGGAAAGATCTGGGGCTCGGGGTCTGGTGCAGGGTTTTTTTGATAGTGTCATGACATCTTTAACTATGACCATTTTGACCAAAGTCACTGCCAAGTGACATTAACAACTTACCACAAGGGCATCAAAAAACTGTAGAAAAATGTAGAATGTCAAATTTTCCGACACAACATCAACAATGTTCCTAAAAAACAGAACAGCGTTTTTAAGCTCATCATTTGTTTATTTTTCACACATATAATACATATAACATATGAATATAATTCTGCAGATTCCAGCAGCATCAGATATCGGGTATAATTTCTTAACATTATATCAGTACTGTAAAAAACACTATCAAAGATGATACTAAAGACACTTCTGATAGATTGAGGTACTACTGACTTACACATCACTGGTAAAGATAAAGCCCAACACTGATTTTGTGGAACCAAGCACAATGCCCTGTAATAATGCCAGTACTCCTGAAGTAGAGAAAACATCATCCTGTTGTGTCACAGATTTTAACAGCGCAAAAGGTTAGCAAAGCAGTTACCAAACAATAGCTACAGAATGTGTCCGGGAGGGTGTGGTATCATCTTTAAAACCTGTATATACGAGGCAGTGGTGTACAGTAACGACATAAATGTAATTCATTACTGTACTTGAGTAAATAAAAAGTACTCAAGTATTTCCATTTTTGTAACTTTTTACTTTACCTCAACTACCTTTCAAAGTCAGATATTTTACTTTTTACTCCACTACATTCACTTCCTATGTTTTCAAGTTCCTCCTCTTCCTGCCTCAGTCCCATAAGATTTCTTCTTTAGAATTCCCCATCCAGTCTAAAGAAACATGTAGAGGTGAGCTATTTTCATAGGCCTACTGCTCATTTTCTTTACTGAAAAATCTAACAATAGCTTTCAGCAAAGCTATTGGTGCATGTCCTTTGCGCTTTCTTTTGCAAATAAATCTTTAACCAAAATATTGCTTGTTCGCAAGTTACTTCATAGCCACTTGATGCTACCAAATAGAAATTACATGCCTTCTGTGTTTTCTGCTTATGATAATTTTAATAAACGACAAAACTAACACAATAAACATAGAATTAATAATATTAAAATGTTTGTGTACAAAGAGTCAAGTCTTTCCACATAAATGTGTTGATTATGCAAGAGTCATGGTATAGAGATAACAGGATATTAGAGCCTTATTAACTGATGATACGTTACTTTCAATACTTTTGAAGGCAAATACTTTTGTACATTTACTCAAGTAGAAGTCTAAGGGGAGGACTTCTACTTGTACTGGAGTAAGGTTTTACCTTGGGTATCTCTACTTTTACTCATGTACGTGGTTTGTGTACTTTGTCTGGAAAATAAATTCTATTTTGACAGGTTTTCCATGCAGAGCATGATGCTATTAGAACCTTATCTTTACTTTCGATACTTAAGTACATTTGAATGGCAATACTTTTTACTCAAGTCGAGGACTAAAGGAGGACTTCTACTTGTACTGGAGTAATGTTTTACCTTGAGTATCTGTACTTTAACTCAGGTACTTGGTTTGTGTACTTCGTCCACCACGGATACAGGGATACAGTATGTGGTGGGTATATTTCAATGTGTTGTCTGTGCTTGTGCAGTACACAATGTCTGTGTTATGGTAGGATGTACGTGGTTCTCTGACCTGCGAGTGTGAGGGTCACTTTGCTGGTGATAAGGGCTCTTGCGGTGTGTCCTGCACCCAAAGCATTGCCTACACGTACACAGGCAGCAGCATGTACACCCAGAGGAAACTGGATGGACAGATGTCACTTAGAACCCATATGGACCCAGTCTCATCAAATGCTAGTATGAGCTTTTCTAACCACAGTGTTTTCTTATACTTCTGATCTTTTCATTAGCATCTGTAGGTTCATAAACTTCTGATAAACAAAATGAAACTGGTTTAAGTTATTTTCTTGTCTAAAACACAAGCCAAATAACACAAAACACATACTTTGTTGTAGTACACTGGCATGATGGGAGATTTTGACAGCCAGGTGTGTTGTTGACCTCATCTTGCTTTGAGTGCCCTTGCTTGTCCTACACTATGACAACACTAGTAATCCCATAACAGCTCCTCTCACTTCTGACCTCTGTTCTGTACCACCAAGTGACCAGCCTGGCTAATCACTAACACGCTTGGACACAGTGTCTGGTAGGGCCATACTACCATACACGTGTTTCTGTAAATGAGTGCCAAAGTCAAGTGTAGGCCACTGCTCACCATGTATGTGATGGCGCCCAGCTCCAGCAACACGTGCTGGGCAGCAAGGTCCACCTCCCCCAACATGCCTATTAACAAGAAAGAGGGAGGGTGGAGATTAGGACCACAACGAATATTTCATTTGCTGACTGAATTGCATCTAAAAGGTGATGAAGCAGATTCATTTACAAAAGATAAAAATACAGTGGCTTGTAAGTGTTGTTGCATCAGACTTGATATAGATTGGGTGTAAAGTCAATGATTAATGTAATAGATGACCAGAGTTGACAAAAACAATATAGCAATTTTTAGCCATAATTATGTTTAACAATGTGAAACTTGTACTGAAAAAATAAAACAAGTTTGCACTCCCAGAAAAGATAAATTAAAGGGGGGAAAGAGTGTTAAGATTCCATGTAGAAGTACACCTGCATATACACACACCTGTACATACACACACACCTGTACATACACACACCTGTACATACATACACACACACCTGCTAGGAAACCTCCAATTTCATAGATCCACCACTCAAAACAGAGCATTAGTGTGCTAGGTATGGCTAGCTTCATGAAGGTGTCCCACTCCTGCAGCGATGCGGTGGACCAGCCTGCAGGGGGAGACAAAGCACTATGTGAACGTCATTCGTAACACTCTGCAGTTCTATATAAGGTTAAGGTACGTTCTTGTCATTTAATATGAATAGTCTACCTCTGGCACAGTGTGCTGCTCTGTAAAAGTATTACAGTGCACCAACACCACTTCTTTTACTTAAGGCAGTCTTAATTCTAATCACTGGGATCTTTTGCAACTCAAATCCTGAAAAATCTTTGTAAAAAAAGTTCTGGAATAGAGAGGGCTAATTTAAAAAGTGCTATCATAGTATAGATTGTTATGATTATTATAATGATGATTATTATTATTCTGTAGAGATCATTGTGTGTGTACAGACTGCTCACCACCCCATGTCTTGACATGCAGCTTTTTCCAGTGTATGTAACCAAACAGCAGGATACAGATGGAGAACTGTGAAATGCTACAAGCAACAGCAGAGCCCCTAGAGAAACACATACACACACACAAACTGCATGTTCAGCTAGTGTCTTAGTAATCTTTATTCCAGAGAAATGACACAGCGCGCATAAGCGCACGATTATATAGATTATCCATATACTGTACCCTCAACAACATTACCGCAATAGACTTAACTAAAATCTATAAATTATTTCAAATCTTACAACACCCACTTATTAAAGAATGTAAGAAAAGTCAGGATTAGGTCAGTGTGATTAGTAAGGTCAAAGATAAGTACTATAAAATCAATTAAAAAATCCTATATATAAAAGGATTACTGGCCTATCATATGAAACACACACAAGTAGGGGCAACACAGGCAGGCACTCCTACATTACGCCGTATCCCATCCAGAAGATGAGGACATAGTTGACGGCCACATTCAGTATGTTGGCTGCAGCGGCGGTGTACATCTGAGGCAGAATGATCCCCTGAGGCACAAAGGCAGTCAGGCTATTACAGCACATCCAGATCCCTCACACCTCCCCTTAGGCCCATCAGTGGGTGTAGAGTCCAAATCACCGTACCTGGTTTTGAAGGTATGACACCTGCAGCTGGTGCAAAAACATGACCTGATGTGTATGGAGAGACGGGCAGAGGGTTATTCTTATACCATGTACTGTAACCTGAAAATGTCAAGCTACACAAATGGTTCATACAGGTGTTACATTTTCATGTAATTATCTTTGTTACATATTTAATTTTTATATTTAAATTTTATAATTTTTATATTTTTACCAATTAAAAACATTTTTACATTTTTACCAATTAAAAACCAGTCAGACTAAAGTCTGATAAATGCCATGATCATAACTGCGGTCACTTACAGGTACTGCTGGCAGAAACACAAGAACATACATCTGCGCAATTCTGAGTGAAAGGGAGAAAGATGAAACTGCTCAGTAGAAAGTCAGTAAAAACACTTTCATTTATTTACTTTCCAAAGAAATTGCCATTAAGTATTTCTATTAAGTAAGATAAATAGGACCATACGTTCAAATAAAAATATAAAGATATAGATAAACTAAGACATTAGATGTGATTGACTGTCAAAACTATCACCATCAGACAAACTTGAACATTTCATCTTTGAGAAGCCAGAGAAGATGTGTAGCGCTGGGCATAGAATGATTGAGAGGCAGATGCACACGCAGAGATGAGTGAGATTTATTAAGTGCAGATCCATAGTCTGAGTCAGTGAAACTGTCAGGGGTGATAACAAGTGAGCAATCCAAAAGAGAACCAAAACACATACACATAACAAAATAAACCAGGAGGCACGACAGAATAAGGAACTAAACCAAAGCCGGGGGAGACAATAAAACAGTCTAAGACAAGGAATCAAGGTAGACTGGTAAATACGAAAACTAGGAAACAGGGAAACTGAAGATGAAACACTGGGCTTAAATACAGGAGACAATGACAAGGGGGTGGAGTTACAAAATAGGGCGTGACAAGCTGAACCATATACAAAAGCACATGGCCAAACCAAAACAAAGCATTGACAGGGAGACAGAGGAACTGCTAATGGAAACCAGAAACAAGATAAACAGGTAGGATGGAGCAAAACGTGACACTGTGAGAAGATGATTCATAATAATGCATCTGGATGACTGTAACTGTCAGAAAGCTGCTTCTGAGTAAAGAAAGATAAGATACTTCTTTGTCATTGAATAGTGTGCAATGAAATTGAGCAGCAATCTTTAAGGGGCTTAAAGATAAACTATAAACATGAACTATAAAATAGGGGTGTATTCAACTAAGGATTTTCATAGTCGAATCTGATTCGTCAGCTTTTCCCTTAAGTCGACTAATAGTCGAATCAGGTTTATTTATTTATTTATTTATTTAGAGCACATTAAACGGGATCCCGTTCTCATTCAGGACTTTTTTTCCTCTTCAAAGTAAAAACCTAAAACACTCAGATAAATGAATAAACACGGTAGGTTGGCTTTATTCAGCTTTTATTTATTTACTTATTTATTTTTTAATGAAACGTTAGAGAACATTAACCGTCATATCGAACTGTCAAATAAAATATGCCTGCCTGAAAATATTTTTTAAAATGCCACACAACAGCAAAAAAATATAAGGAAAGGTTCAAGTAACGTGGTTTTAAAAGCAAACAACAAAAAATGCCGAGATGCACCGTGACGAGACGCGACGACACGACCGAAACGACAAACGGCTGAACTGTTTTTTTCGCCTTACGTGTTTTAAATGGTATGCCATGTTGGTTGTTGTCGCGCGAAATGAAAGACGTTGATGACATAACTTGCACTTTACTTTGTTTGATTCATCTTTATCTTTTTCAAAATACTTTTGAAGTTTTTTAGTAGCCATTATAATCTCGGCAGATGCTACGCGTATTCTGTAGCGTGTTTAGCTCCGCTCGTTTGGATTGTGCAACTGCAGGGTGTGATTTATTAATGTGTAGTAAGGAAGATGCCTATTGTTAATGCGCAAACATCATTTTAAATATTTATTAACAGAAATTAGGATGATTTTATTTGTCAAAAGGCTATATATAACGAAAACAAAGACATTTCATGTAACAACTAATGCTTAGCTGCATCCTTGGGCATCCCCATGCAGTTAGAATGGTACATTCGACTATGACGTTCATAGTCGACTAGGGGGTATAGTCGACTATAATCGAATCAGCGACTATTGCAGGTCACCCCTAAACTATACAACCAGTGGCGGACTTAGCAATTTGGGGGCTCAAGGCGAATTTTGCTAGGGGGCCCATCAACATTAATATGCGAGAAATAAGTCAGCTAATCAGGGGGCCCCTACAGTGGGCTGCGGTGGGAGGGGCCCAAGGCAGTTGCCTAGCCACGCCTCTATGCAAAGACCGCCTCTGTATACAACTATAGATATACAGAAAACTTTCCTGAAAAGTATTTTGAGGTTAGTAAGCCTAATAAGTTTGATGGAAGCCCTGAAAACTGCCAAGTGTTCTTGTTGCAATGTGAACTGTTTTTAAATAACAATTCTCCAGTAAAATTGTGTTTTTTACAACGTGGCTTAATGACAATGCCCTTAAATGGGCAACCGCGGTTTGGAATTATTTTTAGAGAATCATATGCACACACATTTTCAGATCAGTTCAATGTAATGCAGTCTTTGATCATCCACATGGAGGAAAGTCATGTGGTGAACTATTGTTCAAACTACGCAAAACTACACATGGTCTTGGAATATGCTCACGAGAATCACGCACTGGCTGCTGGGAGTGGATGGAATGAACCAGCCCTACTGGTTACTTTTTGCAATGGCTTATCCACCGAAATGATAGAAGACTGGCATGCAAGGATCTCTATACAAATAGATAATTAACTGCGAGAACGAAAGCCACCCTCAACGGACACACTCCTATAAGGTTCCCATGAGTGAACCTTGGAAAAACTTGGAAGCATGAGTTACAGAGGAACCTATGCAATGTGATTCCTCACGGCTACAACCGAGGGAACGGCGGAGACAATGCAGGCCACACAACAAAAACACACAAGCCCAGGACTAGTCTGGTAGGTTTGTCAAAGGTTTGTCAAAGTCAGGTCTGGTAGTTAAAACTTTTACTATTCCAGTGATTCTTATCACTCCTACATGCTCCTCTGTTCCCAGCACTGATAGACTCAGGGGCCAAGGGACATTTTTTGCATTCACAACTGGCTATGATCTTAACATCCTTCTGGAGCCATTAGGAAAAACATACCAGCTCACAGCCATTGATGGAGCGCCGGTAGGAGTAGACATGTTTCTCCTTTTGGATGAAATAGCACAAAATTCGTTAACTATGGTGGTGATGGTGTCGTCCAGCCTTGTCATGCGTTCACTCTAGTGAGCCATTGGAAAACAATGGCTCAGTGGCCCCTCATAACTGTTGTCTCCTCCAGGCCCCTCCCTTTAGTTATGCTGCTATAGATTAGCCTGCTGCAGCCACATGCTAATCACTGACACGTGTGTTGAGCAAGTATCTAGCTTTTATAGCCCATGATGAAAATGACCAACAACCAATAAAATGGTGACATTCAAAATACCAAGGAGAGGGATGTTCAAGCAAACAAAGAGACATTACATGTGTGATATTACACAACATATATACCAAGGAAACAATATAGATATAAAGATATAAATTAAAACTTAAAAAAAGAAAGAAGCAATTATCCCCAGAACAAGGGAATGGATGAAGAACTTTATTTTCCTAGTTAAATCACTTGGGAAACTGAAACTCAATATAAAATTCTCTCTTTAAACAAAGCTTCAAACTTTGTTGTTTGAAGCAGGTTATGTGAATGTTAGCAGATTATGTGTAGATTGCCGACACATGTAATGTTAATTTGTCTACTGTGTATTTGGGGTTCAAACCAAAATGTCACAAATTCTTACTCCAGATGTACAGAAATGGCAGGAACCAGCCATAACCGATTCAGACTGTCCACTAGATTCTACCTCCTTTTTCTGCGTAAGAATAAACATCTGTTGTGCCCACTAACCAAAAAGCAAAAAGTGTATTTATCAGTCTAATCAGTCTAAGTACATATAAAGTGAGAGGAAATGGTGATGCTGTCCTTTAAGAGTGATAGTAGCCTTAAGTGATAGGAGTCATAGTCATTATAGAGACTGCGTGCGCTCCGGTGTGTCTCACCTCGCCACCTCGGGCTCCTGGTGCATGGCCAACAGAATGGACTCAGAGTTGATGAGCAGGGCCCAGCAGGGCAGGCAGAAGAGCAGCAGAACCAGGATGCTCCTCTGCATGATCTCCCCCACACGCTTCAGGTTCTTACTGCCGAACGTCTACAGATGCGTCCGCCACAGGTTAACATGAGCGAGCATACCACAAATATCCACATGTGCCTTCAAAATTCACATATAAAATAATGTAAAAGAGCAAATTATCCTTCCTCATACACTGCTTCTTTGACTGACGTTACGTGTAGATGACAACTTTACTGATTTAGGCTGTTCTGTAATGTAACTCCTATACTATGAACTTTACATTTTCAGCACTAAAATGCCCTTTTATTTAATTTAATGATTGGGTTTTTTTACATTTATTTTCATCTCTTAACACTTCATGTTTGATTGGAACTCTTCTAGTGCTTACATTTTTTACATTTATTTAATGGATATTTTATTTGAGATGTTTCATTATGACAAATATTGGCAATTTGTTCTATTTAAATCATTATTTAAAATTTTATCTAATTAACTCTTATGTGAAGCACTTTGAATGGTGTCTGTTTGTGACAGGTGCTATATAAATTCATTTTCCCTTCCTTGCCTTTGTCATAGTGGATATATCCACTACCTATTCCCTTATAAAACATAACGAAAATGGAAGAAAATTATCCAGTTTCAAAATGCTGACACATTTGTTATATTATGGGTTTAGAGTTTACCAAAATGTTCTGAAATACATCAAGTACAGACAACAGGATCTCACCTGAGACACCAGTGTGTCGCATGCCAAGGCCAGACCAAATCCTGTTGCAGCTGTGGTCACACTAATAGTCTGGGAGGGAAACATAAGACTGAACATTATAAAGGTGTCGCCCCAATGTGCCAGTGGAATCCAGTTGTGAGTGAACTATTTCTAATAGAATGCAAGAGTGAAATCATTGCTTCCTATGGGAAATAAGGCAATGTTGGTTAATCGTACTAACCACCCTAGGCATTTGTCACTAGACAGTACAAAAATTAACTTTTTTTAAAATCGGCAATTTTTTATTCTTTCTATATTATGCGAAATTACATTTAAACTTAAAAATATTTATTTATGTAATGGTACAACAACTGTCGTTGTTGTTGCTCCCTCTAGTTAAATTTCCTCGTGTTTAGTTGTTTCACCTGACTCTCGTTTTCCCCTCGTTAGTAGCCTATATGTATTTAAACACCCATGATGTATTTAGAATCTTCAACCTGTCCCTGTCTCAATCCACCATCCCACCATGCCTGAAAGCCGCCACCATCATCCCACTACCAAAAAAGAACACCATCAGAGACCTTAACGACTACCGCCCAGTCGCACTAACACCGGTCATAATGAAGTGCTTTGAGAGACTGGTTCTACAGCACATCAGAGCCATCCTCCCACCCACCTTTGATCCACATCAGTTCGCGTACAAAGCCAACAGGTCCACTGAGGATGCCATCACCACTGCCCTTCACACAGCACTCACACATCTGGAACATCAGGGGAGCTATGTGAGTATGCTATTCATTGACTTTATCTCAGCCTTCAGTACGGTCATCCCCAGGAGACTAGAGACCAAACTAACAGACCTTGCACCCCACCTGCATTTGGATTAAGGACTTTATCAAACCGCACTCAGTCTGTTAAATTAGGACATCATCACTCCTCCAGGGTAACACTCAGCACTGGAGTCCCACAGGGTTGGATATTGAGCCCACTTCTCTACGCACTCTACGCATGACTGCACCCCTACCCATTCCAGCAACACCATCATCAAGCTTGCGGACGACACAACCGTGGTGGGACTTATATCTGGAGGAGACAAGTCCGCCTACAGGGATGAAGTCCAGGAACTGGCTGTGTGGTGTGAAGAGAACAATCTATCCCTGAACTCCTCCAAAACAAAAGAAATCATCATTGAATTCTGGAGGAAACATCAAGACCCCACACCATTTCTAATAAATGGGGACCTTGTGGAAAGAGTTCCATGCTTCAGATTCCTGGGCACACACATCTCTGAAGATCTCTCCTGGTCCACAAACACCATGGCTGCAGTCAAGAAGGCACAGCAGAGACTTTATTATTTAACTTCAGGGGAACTTGCTGGTGTCCTACTACCGCTGTGCCATTGAGAGCATATTAACATACTGCATCTCAACGTGGCACAACAGTTGTTCAGCAGTGGAAAGGAGAGCACTACAGAGAGTGATCAACACAGCCCAGAAGATCACTGGCTGCCCACTGCCCAGTCTGGAGGAACTGTTCAGCTCTCGTTGCCTCAGTAGGGCAGCTAAAATCCTGAAAGACTCTTACCACCTTGGACACCATCTACTCCAGCAACTGCCCTCAGGATAACGCTTCAGGTCCATCACATCAAGGACAAACAGACTAAAAAACAGCTTTTATCCCAGCGCTGTATGGGAACTGAACACAGCTAAACACACACACAAACCCCACAGATCAATGTAACTAGGAAAAAAAAACACAACCATCCCCCACACTGATAACTGGACCAAAAACCGCACTACATTCACTTTACTATTATATTGGTCTTTTAACATATTTATTAATTTTCCATGTGCAATAACAATTCATTATGTGCAATAACTCACTATGTGCAATAATAATGTCATCATATATTTCATATATTGTATTACTTACTATGCATCAATCTGTATATTTTGGTTTTTCTAAGTTTTTCTTGTTATTACTGTATGTTCATGCACCTTAAGATTGCTGCTCAATTTTGTTGTGCATGTGCAATGACAATAAAAGGTATCTTATTTTATCTTATTAGGCATTACCGCAGAGGCCAGTGCGTATCCAGCCAGTTCAACATTCCCCAGGTGACCAACAAATATGGTGTTGACAAATGGCTGAAGAAAGCTTAGGATCCGGGAAACCAGCTACAAAAACACAAAAACAAGAACACCAGCATTAGGTGCACAAGTAGTGCTACAGTACAGGTTTGAGGTGAATTGGGATCTTTCCTAGTGAGACTCCGTGAACTGACTGCTGGCTACTCAACACTTAATTCAAATTGCTCTATGTCTAACCAGTAATGTCCAGGATGTGGATTTAAAACATTTTGTATTTGAATTTCTTCAAATGTAAAAATATCTGGATGTAGTTAAATAATTACTTAAATAACAGAAAGACAATCGGACCATATTGCTTTTGTCTGTTGGTATCATGTCTGCCCCTCCCAGGTTGACTACATTGCCCACAATCCTCCTGTTCATTCCTAATCCCCCTCTACTGAATGGACCTGTTTTCCAGTCCCTTTGGTTTTTCTCTTTGGTAGGCCTATATAAAGCCTTTGTGTTTGTCATGTTGAAGTCTTGTTCAGAGTTTTGTAGTGCTTCTAAGCCGTTTGTCTTCCCCGTTTTGTTTAACTTTCTGGTTTTCACTCTTTTTGCTTTTCCTAGGTCTGTTTGATTTGCCTGGTTTACCTGTGTATAACCTTAGACTGCTTTTTTACTTCACTTTCGGATCACCTTATGCTCTGTTTAGTAAAACCCATTTATTTACATGCGAGTGACTAAAACTCGGCCTCACAGGCCTGACAATTGGTGAGGAGTTCTTGAATACAATTGGTTACTGAACAGCACCAATGCCAACAATTCTAGCTTTGTGAAGATGATGAAGGGTTAAGATGGTAACTTTTGAGGATGCTTTTGTTTAGCAACCATCCTGTCAAGGGACTGTCTGTATCTTATCAAGGTTCATGTCCCAAACACAGTTGCTTTCAGCCAGTGCAGTCTGTGATGGCCAGACAGCTCTCCTACAGAAAGCATATACGTTTTGTACACTTGTAGTGACCTTTTGACCTCAGAGTAGCTGTAAATTTTCTTATGAAAACTCGTATGTCCTTTTCTAATTGTGATTTATGTTGAAAGTAAAACACTACTAATACAATGTGATATATTTTCATGGGACCTAAAATACCTAGTGGCAATCTTACCACCTATGGCTATGGACTAGATGGATGTTGTGGTGACAAGTCACTAGGGCTATTGAGCATGAAGAGAGGCACAATGAGGATTTCCCAGAGCAGTCCAAGAAGAAACAAACACCATGCAGTCTAAACCCTGCCTAGGCCAATTCATCCAACTCTTGATCAGGAGCTGGCTGGGGATGTCACTGAGGCCTGTAACTACTTTGAAAGTTGTCAGAAGCAGCATAATTCCTCAGCATCCAGTTCACTGCACAAATGTATTCATAACTGTAGGCTAGGTAGTAAAGAATTTTGTTTTTCAACAATGACTTCCTTCTTGCTAGTCTTTTACTACCTAGCTTAACCTCTTTTATCACATTGTTGTGGAACCATTCAGGGTCATTGTTGAAAAACAATGACCCTGAATGGTTCCACAATAATGTGATAAAAGGTGTTGTGGTCAGATAACATTAAAAACAGGAGTTCTTCGTAATACATAGAGGTTTTTTCTTAGCAGCATGGACTATTTTAGTCTGCTAAAGCTGCAAAGTGAGCTTGGGCACATTCTAATGTTATTTGGCTTAGCATCAGATTGTGAAGTTTTAAATATGTGTTTTGTATGTGTATATAGAGAGAGAGATTCTTTCAAAAAAGAAGCTGAAAACAGAATTGAATTCAAGATCTACTGTGTTATACAGTATTCCCATGCAAAAATGTGGAGTCGCCACACATAACACTCACACAACCCCTTATCTCCCCACTAGGGGGGGCACAACCTCTCCATCTCTAATTAAAGTCTCCTCTTCCCATAGCTTAATTTAACACTCCTTCCCTATATGTAGCTCCTCCTTTCTCTTACACTTTGTGAAGTCTTGCCTTTCATGTGGACTACCGAGCATTTCTCATTCTCCTATGCTTTCCCGTGTACAGACCTGCTTCCTGTCCCCAGACCTCATGTCCTGTCTAGCCCCTAGAAGCCCACAGGACTTAGCCCTCCCGTTATCGACCCAGACCATCTGAACTACTCCTGGGCCACGTGGATAATTCTTTGCACGGGCATTTGTTCATGCCTGACTCCCAGAGACACCTCTCTTTTATTTAGAGAATAAAAACTCTCTAAAACGTGGATCCTTGCAGTCTCTGAGTTTCTTCTATATACTGTAACTATACAGGTGTAATTATGGACATACACATATAACTATATGTAACTGTAAGACTAATTATGAAGTCATTGTTTTGTCTAGAATCACAAAATTATATTAAAGAAATAAACAAGAGGGATGTAAATGTGATGATTAGACAATAGTACAGAATAGCAGTAAATACACCATTGCAAAAATTCAGCACACAGCAATTGTTTTTATGTGTTATTATGGCCTTTGCATAGGCATAGTCATAGACTTAGAACATATCTGGTAACGCAATACATCTGCTATTATTGAATGAGTTGATACGACATTCTGATAGCTAAACTCCAAGTTGTGTGGCATGTAAAATGTGTAAGTGGAAAGGCAACTCACCAGAGGCCCAGTTAGGAGGAGGACATGATAGACTTCTTCCCTGTAGGCCAAGGGTACCCATCGTTGCACAAATCTACAACGAAACAGTCTAGAACTGGGTGCCGTTCCCTCAGTGACCTGCCCACTGCCTGCAAAAGGCAATGCAGCCTCTGGGATCCCAGCATTGTCCATTCAAGCGTAGAAGGAGTAGAGGAGGAGGAACACAGAGAGAGAGAGAGAGAGAGAGAGAGAGAGAGAGAGAGAGAGAGAGAGAGAGAGAGAGAGAGAGAGAGAGAGAGAGAGAGAGAGAGAGAGAGAGAGAGAGAGAGAGAGAGAGAGAGAGAGAGAGATACACACACAAGAAAAAAGGTTCCTGTTTCACAACCAGATCCAACGTTGTGTTGTCAGTCCATAGAAGCCAAGTTACAAAAACAGCAAATGCAACAGGGGGAGAGAATAACTGATTCAGGATCCCACAGCCACCCAATGAGCCCAAGAGGGCCAGACCACAATCAAGCTTGGAAGGAGAAGGATGAAAAGGGGTGGGTTACACAGCCCTAGCGTGCATTTGATGGGTCTGTATGAGAGTTTTTTCCTCATAAATCACAACATTAATTCATTGGGGCAGGGGCGGAGCAGAAAAGGTTTAGAAGTGAAAAGGATACACCCCATGAACTTTGAACTTTACTCCGTAAGCTGGGTCTCCGTAAGACTTGTGAAATCTGTTATTTGTACAAATGATTCTGCTTTAAATGCTGTCCCAGCAATGATCACATAATAATAATAATAATAATAATAATAATAATAATAATAATAATAATAATAATAATAATAATCAATAATAATAATAATCATCATCATCATCATCATCATCATCATCTTGATTTGTATAGCACCTTTCACGCATACATGCAACTCAAAGTGCTTTACAGAACAAATAAAACAAAATAATTTAAGAAAGCAAAGATAAAAAGGAAGCAAACAATAAAATAAGGTAATAAAATGACAAATTCTTAAAATAATAGACAAAAATAATGTAATAAAATAAATAAGATAGCAAAACTATTAAACTAATTAGAAAATACATAAAATGTAATAAAGTAAAATAATGTGATAAAGTAGTAAAATAATTAACCATTTGAGATTATTAACTAAATGAAGATATAAACAGGAAGGTTTTGAGATGCTTCTTGAAGCTGTATAGGGATGAAATGTCTCTGAGCTCCTCAGGAAGAGTTCCAGAGGTTTGGGCCATAGTTGCTAAAAGCACCCTCGCCAATCTTTAATCTGCTTTTAGGAATCACCAGTAGATTACTGTTTGAAGACCTGAGAGACCTGACTGGAACATATCTAACCATCATTTCACTAAGGTAAAGAGGAGCAAGACCATGAAGACATTTTAAACCATCACCAAAACCATAAAATCTATTTTAAAACTGACAGGTAACCAGTGCAGTGAGTGGAGTGCAGGTGTAAAATTATCCTCTTTCTCCTGCGGGTCAGGACCCTGAACTCTCTGTAGGTAGGAAATAGAGCTCTTTGGGAGAGCAGATAAAACTGCAATACAATAATCTAGCCTTCATGTGATAAATGCAAGAGCGGCACTCAAATCTAGAACGAAAGGACTGAGAGTTTGCTTGCATTTTTATTCAATCTCAGGCCATTTACTACCTTAATTAGTACTATTTCAGTGCTGTGGAGAGCTCTGAAACCAGACTGAAAAGTGTCATTTATTTGGTTTGCTTTAACATAATCATTCAATTGGGTTGACACAATGTTTTCAAGGATGTTGCCAACAAAATGAACACTTTGTCTCCTCGTTGAGTTGTGGTTTAAACACTGTAGTTTTAAGAATACTAGGGAATTATCCCAGTTGCAGAGACTGATTAACAATCTTTAGAGCATCGTTAGATAATGATTTCAGAACCTGCTAATGTTACGGTGACAGTCCCCGACCCTTCCCTGTGGGCGTGCCGCGATGTTGTCTGCGTGCTGTTATGTCCATATAAGTAGTTCCGTGGGTGTGGGTTGTCCGTGAGCGTGTTCGTAGTATCACCTGTGCCTTGTCTCGAGATCACGAGGGTCTGTGTTAATCACCTATCAGGCCCGTAGCCAGCATTCTGATGGGGGGGATCTTTTTCCCCCAAAAGTGGACTTAATGCTCTCTACTCCAATGCCCCTTAAATACACGAGCACACTTCAAACCTTTTCATTTACACATATTTTATTTATTATAAGCAAGGTTGCCAACTTTTCAAAATCACTAGGACTGAGATTTGATTTGGGGGCGGTCGGTGGGTGGTGTGGTGTGTGTGTCAAACGTTGGCGGGGGTGTTATGTCTTATATGTTTCGTCTATGCTGCGCCTAATGCCCGGTTCACACTACACGATTTTAGGCTGGTTTTTCAGTCGCCGACTGTTTTTTGTAGATCGCCGACAGAAACTGTGGTCGGGGGCAAATCGGCGATCACTCGTCGCTCGCTCATTTCGTGTAGTGTGAACTGCTGAAAGACGCTCGCTGAGCCGTCGCCGACTGGTCGCCGACTCATCGCGGACGACCGGCAGATATCTAGCATGTTTAATATCTAGCAGTCGGCGACTGAACCTGACGACTGAAAAGTCGTGTAGTGCGAACCTGGCTTAAAGCGATCGATCGCCGGTGGTTGGCGCCAGAGCGAAATAGTAACTCATTGAATCATAGATGTAGATCGGAGATAAATAAACTAGATTTTTTTTTTCAGCGTGAGAAATCGGATGTATGGCGTGTGAGCACGTGAAAACGGTCAAATGCGTGTGTCTTACGCTCATTGCGTGAGAGTTGGCAACACTGTTATAAGTTTGTTGTGAGTCTGTTGTTGCTGTCCTTATTTGTTCGTCTGTATATTCACCGGAGATTAACAATTCATGCATTGAATAGCCTACCTATCTTGAGGGGCATGTGTGTACGGGGGGGGGTCGAACGAACCCTTCGATCCCCCCTGGCTACGGGCCTGTCTTTGTCTAAAGTTTCGTGTCTGCGTGAGTGTGAACTGTGAGCTGCTCGCGCTCCGCCCGGAGCTTCACGTCAGTCTTAATAAATCGTTGTATGTTCACCTTCAACGTCGTGGTGCCTGCCTCCTTCACCCCGTCGTTACAGCTAAAAAGCATGTTGGTAAAGGGTCCAGTTGACATGTAGAGGATTTTAGTTATGGAATCCCATCAAATAGTGTTACCATGTCAACTTCTTGGAAATAAGACATATTATATTTAGGCTGAGTAACTGATATTTGGGTTGATAGTCTATTAGGGCTTGTTGGTATGTTCTGCCTTATACTAGTAATCTTGTCCCTAAAAAGTATACAAATATCACATTTTTCAACTAAAACAGATTCAGGGAAGACACAGGAGGTGGGGTCTATACTTCTAAACAGGACAGCTGAGTTATTATTGCATCACATCCTTCAAGGCTTTTCCCAGTGTGCAGCTAAAACCAAAATAGACAAGGAATTCGGTTGTTTATGTAACCAGGTGGAAAAAAGTGGTTAACTGAAAAGTGTTCACTGTAAATCCGTTGTATTATCCACATGCTGGTTGAAGTACCTGCGTAGGTCAGAGGGTGGCGCCATCCCCAGGTGCCGGGGTAATGAGTGTCAGGAAGTACAACACTTTGCGCACTTTTGGGACAGACGTGACAGGCCTCGAGTGGCTGTACTGGCGTGGCTGTGAGGGATTCCAGCGAGGCGACCATCAGACTGGGAAGGATTCCAGGTTGAGAGAGCATCGTCCAGGAGCCTCACGGGAGCTCTGGATCTTCGACGAGTTTATCCTTTGATTTTGTATTGACTTTTAAGTAAACTAAAAAAATAAAAATAAAAATAAAATGTCTGAATCAGGAAATGTTTAGATGTTTGATGGACATTTACTAGTGGATGAGGATCGCCATGAACATGACAATGGAAACGAACAAGCTGATGTGTTACAACAAATAAGCGAGTTAGCTAGAAAACAAGAAGAAGTCATGACAGTCATATCATCACTAAATACTGAGCCTACCAGGTCTTGTGTGTATGTTCCCAGAGAAAAACACATCTCACCTTTTAGTGGAGACATTGACAAAGACGGGAGGAGTGTAGATGAGTATATTGAGTAAGTAGAAAGAGTTATTTCTGCTAGAAACCAATCTGCACCTGAGCAATTTGATTTTGTGATGTCACTCTTGAGGGGCTCAGCCCTAGATGAGGTACGTTTACGCAAAGCTGATGGTGACGTTGTAAAAGATCTGTTTGTCTACCTAAGAGATGCTTTTGGAGATAAACGTAGTGCTTCCCAGCTATTGCAAAACTTTTATAACTGTAAACAGAAAGAAGGGGAGGACATTCGTGACTTTTCACATGCTCTGGCACAAGCCTTTAGTTGTGTGGTAAAACAATATCCCAGCTCTGTAGCTAATGAGAAAGTTGTGTTAAGAGATCAGTTTGTTCAGGGTGTCAGTGATCCCTCCCTAAGACGAGAACTCAAAAAATATGTACGAGGAAAACCTACATCCACTTTGATTGAGGTGAGGGAGGAAGCTTACCTGTGGTCCTCAGAAGTCCCTAGCACAAAGGTAGTTAGGAGTAAAGTTAATGCCTGCAGTCATGTTACAGCAGAAGCACAGTGCTGTGCAGCTACAGCTATTGAAAACCCAGTGTGTCTTGAGGATGTAATGAAAACTCTTAAAGAGCAAGGCAAAGTCACAAATGTGGTTAAGCCTAGTGAGAAGTCAGTTTCAGTTAATGATGTTCTACAAGTACTGGCTGAGCAAGGGAAGGCGATAACTGAACTCACTAAAGCGGTGAAAGTGCTGACTACCCAGAGCAAGAACCACAGTAGTCCTACACAAAGTAAGACCAAAATGGATTTACCCCAGATGGCAAGCCTATATGCTTCAAATGTCAAGTCGCTGGTCATATTGCTAAACAATGTCCACAGAGAAAACACCAAAACTCTGAGCAGCCTCTGGTTTGCAGTCAGTCGGAAAACGCGAGACCCTGGTTGCAGTGAGTCGGGCAAGGCAGGGTAATGTCGTAGACTCACCTCAACCTGAGATAACACGTGAGCAAATCATTGAGCGTCCTATAGGCCAATGCCCAATAGTTGACCTAAAACTTAGTGGCGTACCAGCCCATTGGTTACTTGACACTGGCAGTCAAGTTAGTACCATAACAGACAAGTTTTTCAAAGACCACATTGGTGACAGTGAGAACATACTTGCTACAACTGGCTGGCTCAAGATAGCTGCTGCTAATGGACTTGACATTCCTTATCAGGGTTATGTGGAACTGGAGGTTGAGACTATGGGTTTGAAAATTCCAAACTGTGGTTTTTTGGTTTTGAAGCCCTCAGCTAATCCTGTTGTTTCTGAATAGTGCATAATTGGTATGAATGTCATTTGCAGATGCAGACAGCTTGTGGCAGCAGAGTTTGACAGTGCTTTGGGAGGATCCTTAGACTCCGGGTGGAGGACAGCTTTCCAACAGATACAAGTCTGTAGCATTGCAGGCAGAGAGAAAGTACGTATCCCGGCGGCCTCAGTGTCCACGGTACTTGTTAGAAGCCATACCAAAACCTCAGGTGCATCCTCTCAGATTATCATTGAACCAGTGACCACACCTCGACCCCCTGGTCTGGTAGTTCTCCCAACACTTGTTACAAATGCCAGCCACTTTCATCCCCTCCAGGTTGTTAACTTTTCCTCAGAGGATGTGTGGTTGTGCCCTAGAACAAGGCTAGGCATTATCTCCAATGTTGATTGTGTTGAAAGTGAGCAGACATGCCAAGTAAAGTTTAAGCGCATCTCTGCAGATGTTGAACAGGTTTTAGTGGATTCCAACACAGATCCAACTGTCAGTAAGGTGCAAACCATGTTGGACAAACTTGACATAGGAGGTACTGAGGAGAAGCGAGTCGCTCTCTGTGCATTACTTTCTTGTTATATAGATGTGTTTATAGACAATGAGGAAAATCTTGGCCACACAGAAAAGGTGAAGCACGAGATTAAGTTGGTTGATGATGTCCCAATCACACAACCGTATCGTCGCATACCTCCTAATCAGTACCAAGAAGTACAAGAACACATCTCTAAACTTTTGAGGAAAGGGATCATACAGGAAAGTGAAAGTGCTTACGCCTCACCCATTGTGGTAGTCCGCAAGAGTGATGGTAGCATACGTTTATGCGTAGACTACCGTAAACTGAATCTTAAGAATAAGAAAGATGCATTTCCGTTGCCTCGCATTGATGAGAGTTTTGATGCCTTAAAAGGTGCAAAATACTTCTCCACAGTAGATTTAGCAAGTGGGTATCATCAAGTGGCCATGGATGAGAGAGATAGGCATAAGACTGCCTTCACCACGCCTTTTGGGCTGTTTGAGTATGTTCGCATGCCCATGGGAGTGTGTAATGGCCCTGCGACATTTCAAAGACTGATGCAGGCAACCATGAGCAATTTGATATTTGACATCATGTTGGTCTATCTTGATTATATACTGGTGTATTCACCATCATTTGAGTCTCACTTGGAAAGGCTAGACATTGTCCTTAAATGTTTGAGATACACAGGACTAAAAGTGAAGTGAAGTTAAATTCCTTGGGCACCAAATTTCTGCAGAGGGCATTGCAACTGATCCCTCTAAGATAGCTGCAGTCAAGGAGTGGTCTAAGCCCACCGCTGTTAAAGAGCTTCAGTCGTTTCTAGGCTTATGCAGCTACTACAGAAGGTATGTTGAAGGGTTTTCTAAGATAGCAGCCCCACTGCATGACCTTGTAAATCAATGTCATGGTGCTGTTAGTACAGCCAAGTCTAGTCAAAAACTGAGTGCACTGTGGGATGCTAACAGCCAGGATGCATTTGACACACTGTAAGAAAAGCTTGTTACTGCACCTGTTCTGGGATATGCAGATTTCACTTGCCCATTCATCTTGGAGACCGATGCAAGTGGTCAGGGCTTAGGAGCTATCCTATGTCAGCAGCAAGGTGACAAGAAACGTGTCATAGCATATGCAAGTAGACGGCTAAGAAATGCAGAGAGAAATGACAAAAACTACAGCAGCATGAAACTGGAGCTGCTTGTCCTTAAGTGGGCAATAGTGGAAAAGTTTCGAGGTTATTTGCTAGGCTCAAAGTTCACGGTTATTACAGATAATAACCCCTTATGTCATCTCAAAAATGCAAAACTTAGAGCTATTGAACAAAGATGGGTAGCGCAGTTAGCTGCTTTTGACTTTGATGTGCAGTACCGCCCAGGTCGGTGCAACCCTGCAGCTGATGCACTGTCACGGCACCTGTTAGCAGGGGAGCCAGAGCTACATGATGATGAGTTTGATGATTGCATCGCAATTTGTAACCTGATCTGTAGAGGTACCACTCTTGACCCTGAGTTGGTCACAGCAGGAGTCAAATGTTGTCAGCTAAACCAGATTAGGGCTATAGAAGCTGATCAGTGTGGGTCCCATTCTAAAAAGGCAACACCAACCCTTCCAGGCTATTCCAAGGAACAACTGCAGACCTTTCAGTGTCAAGATCCTGTGATCAGCATTTTTAAACAGTTTTGGGATCAAGACAGTCAGCCAAGTTCACAGGAAAGAAATAATCTTCCTGTTAATGTCAAATCATTGTTGAAACAATGGAAACACATTCAGATGCGTGATGGGTTGTTGTACAGAGGAGTGAATGATCATCATTTTGGAGAGTGTTTTCAGTTTCTTGTTCCCAGTTGTTTACAACAGTCTGTAATGCAGAGTGTACATGATTCTATGGGCCATCAGGGAATAGAGAGGACGTTGAAACTGTTGAGGCAAAGAGCATTTTGGGTAGGGATGCACAAGGACATCGAGCACTGGGTCAAAAGTTATCAGCGCTGTGTTCTCACTAAAATGCCCAATCCAAAAATTCACCCTCCAATGAAATCCTTTTTGGCAACACGGCCTTTAGAAGTGGTGGCAGTGGACTTCACGCTTCTCGAACCAGCCTCAGATGGCCGAGAGAATGTTTTAGTCATTACTGATTCAGACCAGGGCCGTACCTTTGAATCAGAGGTCATGGCAGAGCTTTGTAAAATGTACGGTGTGAAAAAGACACGCACTACACCCCATCATCCCACAGGGAATGCACAGTGTGAATGTTTTAACCGTACGCTCCATAAACTACTGCGTACACTTCCAGCTGACAAAAAGAAACGCTGGCCTGAGCACTTACCCGAGCTTGTATATGCATATAATGTCACCCCACACGCAACTACAAGGTATTCCCCTTACTTCTTGCTCTATGGGGTAGATCCGCATCTTCCTGTTGATGCACTGCTTGCAAATGAAACTGGCAACAACAAAAATCTTGATTGGCTTGCTGTGCACCAAAATAGACTCAAAGAGGCCCATGCAAGAGCCAAAGAGTATAGTGAACAAAAGGCAGCAGAACGCATTGCTCAGCATAGTCACAATTTATTGTCCTTCAGTTGAAGTAGGAGAGTATGTAAACCTGAGACACAGACCGGCTGGTCGTAACAAAATACAGGATGCTTGGAGTCCAGTTGCCTACCAAGTTGTAGACATTGTAGGTACAACTTACACAGTACAACCTGCAGAAGGAGGGCCTATCAAGAGAGTGAATAGGGTTGACATTAGACCATGTGTTAATATTCCGGACTTGACCCACAGAAACACTGGAAGAAAGACTGTAACCACATCAGCTGAGACTACTGAACTAGACATTGACTCGTCTATGGGTTTCTTTTAATTTAAACCCTCATTTAGATGTTGCAAACTGCTTAGTTGATGATTGTGTTCAGCAGCCAGAGGACTCTGATTTGATTTCAGACAGTGAACCTCTATTAGAACAGGCAGAGACTGAACATGTTGAGATTGAAACATGTACTACTGACCAACCATGTGAGGTGCAAGCATCTACTCCTTGTGTTAGGAAAGCTCCTGTACCTGCTCCTCGCAGGACCAAGCGTGCAACTGCAGGGAAACATCCAAACCCCTACCATGAACCTAGGTCAGTGTTGGAGCCAGAACTGAGTCCATCAATGGTCTCCCAGATAATTGCAAGCTTAGGTTCTGTGTTTTTCTGAGAAGCTCTAAAAGAAGTTAAACATAGTTACTTTGTCACCAAGGACGTTGACTGTTAAGCAGGGGAGAATGTAACCAGGTGGAAAAAAGTGGTTAACTGTAAAGTGTTCACTGTAAATCCATTGTATTATCCACATGCTGGTTGAAGTACCTGCGTAGGGTGGCGCCATCCCCAGGTGCCGGGGTAATGAGTGTCAGTGGTGTGAGTGAGTTAGGCTACCTGAACCAATGTTCGAGAAACTCTGTAAGAAATGTTTGTGGGATCAATGATTTACCCTGTTACATGAGCAGCATAGAGATGTTAACAATGTTTTTTTTGTTCTTTTGTCCTTTTGTAGAGAGACTACTGCCGTATGTTCTTATGTTCATTTTTTCATGCAAACGTGCCGCTGCACGCTAGTACGCCATTTCGAGACCAGAGATAGAGCACGAGTTGCATGTTTTTGCTAACTCTTATTCTTTACTAGTTCGGAGAACTGAAGTGTTTGCTGAGAATAAAGAACCCCTTTTCGTATTTGAAGTCTTGTGTGTTCATTTAGAAAATGTGCTTTAATGCTCACAGCATTTTGGGAATCAGAGTCATCTGAAGGTTGGTCATTCAGGTTATCTGTCTCTTAAAGACTGAAAAGGGCATCAGGTACCAAGAATACAACCTCGCTTATCACACCTGACCTTTGCCAGTACTGTTCCCAAATATTTACACTAAGACGTTTAGCTCCAGTCCACCAACCAGCCTTCCATTGATCCACAAAATGGTTTTTACAGTAGTTTTCTATTATATGAAGATCACCATTGTTAAATTGTCTATGATCAATAGCAATTATAATAACAACCTTATTTAATTGATGTAACTTGTAACGTAGCTCGCGCTACAGAGCGAGGAGACGGACAAAAACGCTTCGGGGAGCGGCTTCCGGGATTGGCGGGGGAAAGTCCTCTTCCACGGGGTCCGGGTCGAGCCTGGAAGAACACAGACACACAAGCCCCTCGGTGGCTCTCTCTGCGATAGCTCCGCCTCCTCTGAGGCGTCGGGAGCTCGCAGCAGCTATCGAGAGCCAACCGAGGGTTAAGCCAACGCTCGTCTGTGCGCTCATTCCGTCTGCCCGCTGCTTGCACCACAGGTTGCTCCTCCCTGTGGTGTTCGCCGAGCTGGGCAGACTCATAGCACTCAATAGGAGTCTCGTCGCGAAAGCCAGTTGATAGAGACTGCGCTTTCTTTGGTCTTCGACGAGACTTCCTTGTTCCCACAGCGCCAGGGGTATTCCTGTCTCTGGGTTGTTCGAGCTGTAACACAGGAGAGTCAAACCGAATTAAACCAGCCAACATCTCGTTGCAGTGAACGAACAGTGCCGTTTCAAGGTATTTGGGGGCCCCAAGCAAAGACACCAACCGCCCCCCCCCCCCAACCTAAGTATGGGATTACCCGGGACTAGGGTTGCCACCTAGGTCTGACAAAAAACAAGGACACTGTCATACTGACACAGGGTGGCGAGTGTAATCTGTTGAGCGGGGGGGGTTGGCGAACGTAAATTGTTGAGCGGGGGGGGGGGGGGGGGGGGGATGCGAACGTAAAATGTTACCGGAGGGGTTTAAAATGGACACAGCGAGAAAAAAACAGATTTAAAGTGTGCAGAAACAGTCTGAATCGTGGTTTTAACTAACCTAATTTTTTCCGGGACTGAATATTAAAAAGAAGAAAAACCGGGACAAACCGGGACGGCCCGGGAAAACCGGGACAGGTGGCAACACTAGCCGGGACGTATATATTGTTTTTAGCCTACCTGCTGCTAAATTACACCATTTGTACAGGTAGGCCTAATTTATCCAGTGTAAATCACTTACCACTGTCTTGTGTTTTTTTGTGTTCCTCTTTCTTCTTTTGTTTTCTCTTTTGGCTTCCTGATGTATAAATTCGCTTCATGGTTAAGTTTTATATTTGCCGGCATCTAAAACTTGGCTGTCTGCCAGGACAGTCTGCCTGCCTTCAGCAGCTGGTGGGAGGGGCCCCTTGAGGGGGATTCTGAGAACAGTGTCATTGCTCATGACTTTGAGAATGTAAAGGGGGGCTCACACAGTTTGTCGCTGCATTTAATTCTTAACCTGTTGTTGTCTGGGGGCCCCAGGCCAGCTTGGGGCCCCAAGCAATTGCCTGGTTTGCCTGCCCCATCGCGACGGGCCTGTGAACGAACTCACCAGAGTCTCGCTCTCTCGCTGTGTCCTTGATGGATCCGTGGTTATGTAACGTAGCTCGCGCTACAGAGCGAGGAGACGGACACAAACGCTGAGGAGAGCGAGATTTAATAAAGGGAATACCAAAAGCAGAGTCGACATAGCAGGCAGGGGTCATAACTTGGAAGCAGTCCGAACAGGAAGGAAAAACAGGCATGACAAAACAGAAACCAGGAGGACTCACGAACTAGGCAGGAACAAACTGATGATGGAAAACACAGAGCTTGAAAACGGGGATACAACGAACAGGACTTCAAACAGGCTGACAATACAAACCGACTGATAGACAAAACCACAGATCACTAGACTGGGGAAATACTGGGACTTATATACAATGTAACTAAACTAGGGACAGGTCACGGCAATGACACGGGGGCGTGGTAACAAACAAGGAATCACGGAGACAAACGAGCAGGGCGGGATAAACAAGCAAGGAGCACAGACAAGAGGGAACCCGGAGTGACAGCTAAGGGAGGGGGCGAGGCCATACGAGACATAACTATTGTATGATAAGGTTTATAAAATGTATAGTATGTTTTTAGAGAGCAGGAGCAAATTTTGTATTCACGTATAGTATTTATAGGTAAAAGAGGAAGGAGCACTGTCCTGGAACATGTCCTGTTCACTATTTGGATTAGTGTTTAGGAAGAATGAATATTGTTATTGTCCATCCTTCCGATGCTGCCTTGGTTCTCTCTCACGCTCTGTCTTTCTACTGTTCTACCCATTATATTGTTTATGTAGTGATGTTGCACATTATTACAGTTTAACTTGATTCTGAGTGAATATAATTACATAGAGGTTTGAAGATTAATTACAAATTTAAAAATATTTCAGGGGAAGAATTCAAACCATTTGCTGTGGTACTCCAATTTGTGGTCAAGTACATCCTGTTTGCTTTACTAATCTTGAGCTACCCAGAATCCAGATGGAGTCCACCTGCTACAATTTGAATTGACACACACCTGAGCCTATAAGGGTCCACAATTTACACTACATTGTCATGACAAAAACTGAGCCGTGAAGTTTAAGGAAAATCAGTGGATCTCCAGGATAAAAGTTGTGCAAGCAAAAGACCAGGCCAATGACATAAAACAACATATATGGCTTTGAATACTCACTAGGACCTCACTAAGAAGATTAGCACCATCATGAACCTTCCTAGTATAGTTGAGTGACAGGAAAGAAGCCACTATTGAGTAAAAAGTATATGACAGCCCATTTGGTGTTTACTAAACTGCATATAAATGAATCTGGTAATGTGGGAGACTGGTGTATGGGCAGAACAGCAAGCACCATGACTCAAAAAACAAGCACTGTGTAACGTATCAAGGGGGCGGGTGTGATGTGGATGCAGGTGTTTGAATAATTTATTAAATAAAGAAGGCAACGGACTAAACAGAGGAATGTAAACAGGTACAGTTGTGATCAAATTTATTCAACCCCCAATGCTGCGAAGGGTTTTATGGAATTCAGTGCACATTTGTAATTGTGTTCATAATGAAATCTTACAAGGACTTGTTAAAGAACTAAATGCAACTAAGATAGCATCAATTTTTTTTGTCATAAAGTATTAAATGGCCTTTTTGTGATTTCTTCATTGACACAATTATTCAACCCCTTTACGACTACCACTCCTAAGAACAGAGGTTCATTCCAGTGTTTTCCATCAGGTATTGAAAACATCTGTGGATGTCAACGAGCAGCAATCAAGCATGATAAGCACCAATTAGGCAGATTTAAAAGGACTGTGATACTCAGCTCCTTCTAGACATCTACTGGTGTGTTTCCAAGCATGGTGAAGGCAAGAGAATGGTCCCAGAAGACAAGAGAAGAGGTTATTGCTCTTCACAAGAATGGCAATGGATATAAAAAGATTGCGAAGTTGTTAAATATTCCAAGAGACACTATCGGAAGTATCATTTGCAAGTTCAAGTTAAAGGGCACAGTGGAAACGTTACCTGGTCGTGGCAGAAAGAAGATCCTGACCGCGACTGCTGTGCGCTACCTGAAGCGTAATGTGGAGAAAAATCCCCGCGTGACTGCTAAGGAACTGAAAAAAGACCTGTCAGATGTGGGCACTGAAGTTTCAGCTCAGACAATAAGGCGCGCACTGCATAACGAAGACCTCCATGCCAGAACGCCCAGATGCACCCCCTTGCTGACTCCAAAGAACAAGAAAAGTCGACTGCAGTATGCCAAAAGTCATGTGGACAAGCCACAAAGGTTTTGGGACAGTGTACTGTGGTCAGATGAAACTAAATTAGAACTGTTTGGGACAATGGACCAGCGCTATGTTTGGAGAAGGAAGAACCAGGCTTATGAACAAAAGAACACCTTGCCTACTGTGAAGCATGGCGGGGGGTCAATTATGCTTTGGGGCTGTTTTGCTTCTAATGGTACAGGAAAGCTTCAACGTGTGCAGGGTACCATGAATTCCCTTCAGTACCAGGAGATCTTGGAGGAAAATGTGATGGAGTCAGTCACAAACCTGCGGCTTGGGAGACGTTGGACCTTCCAACAGGACAATGATACGAAGCACACATCCAAGTCCACTAGAGCATGGTTGAACATGAAAGGCTGGAACATTCTAGAGTGGCCATCGCAATTACCAGACTTAAATCCAATTGAGAACCTCTGGTGGGACCTAAAGAAGGCAGTTGCAGTGCGCAAGCCTAAGAATGTGACTGAACTGGAGGCTTTTGCCCATGAAGAATGGGCTAAGATACCCATAGGTCGCTGCAAGACACTTGTGTCAAGCTATGCTTCACGCTTGAAAGCTGTCATAACTGGAAAAGGATGTTGTACTAAGTACTAAAAAATTATGTCACTAGGGGGTTGAATAAAACTGATAATGATGTGAGCACAGTAAAGACATTTGTGGTTATTCCATCATAAATATTATGTTATGTTTGTCTAATTTATAAGTGCCTCTTTGATATAATTGTAAATAAGATGACTGAAATGATCAAAATCAATGTCAAACTGGCCAAAACACTTTATTTCAGTGGGGGTTGAATAAATTTGATCACAACTGTATAGGGGAATATAGGCAAAAGAGAACATGCAACCAACTATGCGGAGAATAGACAATAACTAACTAACAAACCTACCTACTATGAAGGACACACACGATAACAGAAACACTAAACACAAACAAACTAAACAGGACTGAAAGAACATAAATACTAACTACACTCAGGGCATTAAAACACAGAAACCTGGAAATACAAAACTAATGTTACAACTAAACATGAACTTTATCAGGAGGCAGACAGACAGGGAAGACAACGCATACAAAAGTGAGAATACTGAAATCATTAACTAGGATAGAGAGATTATACGTGGGGAATACACACGACTAGAAACAACTAAATGAACCAAGGTAACTAAAATAGAGTTCAGGAGATCAGAGGACAAGATACTTGCAAAGAGCAATGCAGAGTAGATGTGATGATGCCAGTAGCTCTGGCCTATCACCAAGACTCTACAGACATTCATGTTATTGATTAAATGTTGTACTTACCTGTTCCTGTGTTATTCTCAGGGGGACTGGCGGCCCAGCCAGCTCCTTCCTTATAGTGGTCAAAGGGCCCTCGGCCTACTAAAGGAGGGGAGGGGGGTTACAGGTCCTGGAATTCATGAGGACGGAGATGTATGCAACAAATGGAGATATTAATAATTATTCCTGTCATAGTAGTGCACTAAATGTAAAATGTTATGTGTATATTGTGTGTTACTGCAGTAATGTATGTATGTCATGTTTGTGTTTGTAGGTAAACCCTGCTAGTAGTAGTGGTATGTCCCAGCTTAATTAAGGGGAAGGGCTACTAGTATAAGAGGGCTTCCTCTCAGAGGCTAAGGGAGGTAGAGATTGGTTGGTTAATGTTGGTTGTAGATATTGGAGGTTATTGTGTTGAGCCCAAGAAAGTTAGGGGCTAGACTGGCTGCTGATTGCCAGTGCTTTCTTGAGGTACTGCTTATAAGCCTTTGCGGGCTTGAGTACTTTTTATATGTTTGTTTTCCTTTTATACAGTTTTTCTTTTTGTTTATTAGTATTGGTGATTTACTCCTTTGCTGGAATACACAATTAAAACACCTGAACTGGAACTTCCATGCCTGTATTCATCTCGCTCTCTGTAGTGAACCCACCTCCATATTCACCCACTCGTAGTACCACGTTCACAGTAGAACATAAGGAATATAACATAGAACCAACCGGACCGGCGCACGGGAAAGGTGGGGGTGAAGAGCAGGGTAGCTAACACAGAAGGAACAGAGCACAGGAATAAAGAAAACCTTACAAACACAATGACTAACACAGATGGCTGAAACAGAAGATCTAAAATACACTGGGACAGGGAAGCAAAACAAGACACAGGTGGGAACACTGAGGACAGGGGTGTGACAGACAGAAGGGAACTATGGCAACAGGAAAACAAGGAGGGACAATGGAGGGGGGCAGAGTTGGGCGTGACACACTGCATATCACCTGTCTAAAACTGTCCCTGTTATGAAAGTTGTGGCAGTAACATCCTTAACCCCTTTATTCAGTACTTTGTAGCAGTTAAATCTGTAAATCATAGATGTCACTATAAGCTTTTAACATCTGGATTTGGCCAGTTCATCTCTTTCTGAATGGTCTGTCAGATTGTATGAAGATCATCTGTACGCTTCATCTTCAGATCTCTCCATGGATGTTTGGCATGTTCATTCAAGGACATTCATACACTTGTCCCCCAGTGTTGGCTGTATATTTGTTAGCGTGTGCTCTAGAGTAGGGGTTCTTTTTGCATTTTCCTGTTTTTGGCTTCATGTACTTGCTCAGTTGGTGCCAGTCTCCTGGTCCCTGCAGCTGAGAAGTACCTCTTAAGTTCTTCCACAATCTGCCGTAATACTTGATCGTGCCCCTGGTTAGCAAGAGCCGCCCTCAACTCAGCTGTCTCACGTATCGCGGCTGGGTCCATGTTTCAAGCTGAATCGTTAAAGTGTTAAAGACATAACGTGCCTCTTCAAGATAGGTGTTTCCTTTGTATAAAACCAATAAAGACCTTAGAGAGACTGATAAGATGATACAGATACTGATACAGATCATGTGGCTTCAAAGTCAATTTGGTGGAAACCATGGACGTAATTTTGATTTCAAAAGTGGGGGGGACATGGATTCGTCGCTATTTAAATATTTGGTTTTAACCGTAAAAACTGGGGGGACCAAAGCCGGCTTTTGAAAAAGTGGGGGGGACATGTCCCCCCCGTCCCCCCCCCAAAATTACGTCCGTGGTGGAAACAGGAAACAGTCCCAATGAATTTCATTGTAAATTGATAAGACTACATTTGAGACATACTGTCATACTAAAAACATAAGTGTTGGAGAGGTCTGAAAAATGTTTTAGAGGTCGGACAAGTGTTGAGGTCCGACGTTGTAGGAGTATGACACGTTGTAGGGGTCTGACAAATGTTATAGGGGTCTGACATATGTTGTTGGGCTCTGACAAGTTTTGTAGGAGGTCTCGCGTACAACACGGCTGGAAAACCACTCTCTTACAGACTGCATCTTATCTGGTAAGCTCTGTTAAACCATAAAATAATTAGTTATAAAACAAACAAGTGGCATCTGGCACTTATTTATGAAACACAACTTTTCACAACTTATCCTGAACAGGTTGATCTACATTAGCCTGTATCTCTTTTGAAGATAAACTAACAGTTCATTCATTAGTTTGAGGTTTTCAGGTTTGAGCACAGGGTCCCACGGCTTTTGTCACCTTTCAGCGACCACGTTCTCCAGAGGGCCAGGCGTCATATTTGACTCCACAGTGCATGCACAGGAAGGACAGGCCAAACTGGCAGTGCTTGTTGAAGGGCTGAGTGCAGGTGACCCGCAATGTGTCCCAGCCCTCCTCAGCAGCCTTAGGCAAGAAGTCCGCTGACGGTCGATGAAGGACATAATGGTTACACAGCAATTATTTTAGCTCCTAATGAATTTGTGGAGTGTACAAAACTACATGCTCACTTTGTAATGCTTTGTGCTCAACTGGTTGGTGAATGTATGCAGAGGATTGTATTGCAAATATTTAATCAAAATCAGAGAAACCTATACCAAACCGTTACAGAAATGTGATTTAGATGGTTTACCTGTGACGTAAATGACACATGTTTAATTTTGATAGGTACCATAGTGAAGACTGTCCATCTAGCTAATAGAATTTACTCATAATAAATTAATTAACTTTTAAGTAACTTATTCTAGTTAATTCGTATAATTATTTCTCATATTATATGCTTCGCAACAAAAATTTCCCGCCAATTATTTGAGCGGTCTGATCTTTGCGTTGAAGCAAAGCCCCGATTATCCGGTTTGGGATGCGTTACATGCGCCCTCTTGTGGTGAAAAATATAGTGGCACCTGAAATAATGTGTAGCGTAACCTCAATTCTCAGTTTAACTGGATAACTCTGACAGTACAAATACTCGTGGTTAAAAACACAAGACAAGACCAGCATTAGTGCTGATCAAGATCACTTTAGCGTAAATGGATAGTCCTACACATACTGCAACGTATAGGTGTTGTTAAATCAGCATCCAGAGAGCTAAAGCCGACATATTTACATTTACATTTACATACATTTCCATTACATTACATATTAACATAATGCTAAATACTACGATGAATACAAAATGTATTTCCTTGCAAACCACAAATGTCATAAAATGTATATATTTTATAGAATACATAGATTTTAGAAATGTGCGCAGTATTAATTACAGGTATAACAATACACAAAGCTACAATTTAGAATTTGGCTAAACTCAAGTGTAAAACATGTATAATAGCGCAGTTAAAATTCAGTATAGTCTAAACAATATGTTACCTTAAATGCAGAAAATTAGTTATGTAATACAGGACATTATTACACGTGTAATTAAAAAACGTACACAGTTTAAGGCCATCGTCAGCATCAGCATGTCTGACCGTAATTACTTGGTCTCATGCCATTAAAATTTTATTTACTTTTACATTAACTGCGGTACGCATGTTAATATGTTAAAACCTATTTCTTTCAAATAGCCTACATTTTAAAAGGTTATTCTGTTGCTATCCCTTCGCCTCCCGCATTTCAGATTAAATTTGTTTTCTAACAGGATTAAAAAGTAAGCTGTGCCTTGAACTCCTAATTCTTCTTAATTCCTATCACATGCAGGTCTATGTAACACTCAGTAAGCCCCATCACAAATCTTGTTTGCTTATTATACCCAAACAAACAAACTAAGGCCACTAGCTTTCTATCCCGTGAAACCTGCATTTTAGGAGTGTGGGAAAAGTCCTGACATGCGGTTCGTCCTGCAGCTGTCTCTTGTGGGTTCCGCACATCCTGGCTTTGATGCGCATGTGCCATGTGGACTAGGACGCAGGGTAAACACACATCAGGATGCAGCTGTTCACTGTATGCGCGCTCTTTTGGGGAGTTTAGGAAACAAGCATCTTTGTAGCACACACACACACCCACAAACACCACAGTGTCTAACCACCCACTTTCTTCTCCAATAGCTAAAGTGGACTAATGTTGACAGGCTGTCACGCCTTTCTCGCATTTGAATTTCTCAAATTTCAACCATCTGGAAAAGAGCATTTCTCTAACACCTCCTATGTATAGTGCACTGTATTACACATGTTGAACACAAGAACAGACTGGTTTGAAAACCTTTCCTGGATTAGCAAGGCTGACCGTGACCCCCTTTTAAATTGTTTGGTAGCATACCTTCTCTCCAAATCAAATAAATGGTAGCTATGTAGTGCTTTCAGAGCTTTTACGACGCCTGGAGAACAGGGCTGAACACTGCAGTGTGTTCTTTTCCAAACAGAGCAGACAGGGGGCAGTCTTCTTTCTTTTTAACCTAAACTCTAATTTCATCTAACATCTAAACATTAATTACAAGGCACTGTCAGACACGACCAAGTTAGTCCAGCCAAATAAATGTCATAATGGCACTATGTCTGATTTTTCTTACTGGAAGAATCTTGCCCTTCCTAAGCTGCTCAATGAGTAATTGGGTAGAAATGGCTCCCTCTAATAAGAAGGCTAACTCCACAGGCGTTTGAAAGAAAGTTTTGAGAGACATTTATTTCAGCATGTTGCGGCTTTGGCATTTACGTTTATTTCTGTTTGTTAGGACGTGAAAATGGAAAAATATAGTAGAGGGTTTGTTTTGCATTGGGTCCTGTTTGTCATGTAAGGGCATGAAAATGGAATGTAGCAGCACGCATCTTACATTTTCATCAGTGATGTACTGATAAAACGTCTTCGCTTTGTTCTGATCCCAGACAGAAACAGATTTGTTGTTTGTCCCAATATGAAACGTGGAAGTGTGCTGTAGCAAATCGACCGACTAATCATATTCTCCCAGTTAATATTGGGGGAAAAACAGAATATTAAAACTGATTTAAAGCCAAAAGCAGATGGTCGATTGTGCCGGGCGTTGCAGTAAGATGGACTATTACAAAAGGCACAAAGTATAGGATCGTGTATAAATCCAGGTTTGACTTAATATTAGCCAAAGTGGAATTTAATCTAAAAAACTATGGTTAAATTTAGCTCCATGCAGCTATAGGCGAATGTTTTGTTCTACCGGAACGCCTTCATGACAAGATTTGCACATGGGTATCGCTGTCTGAATTTAGATGAGCTCAACAGCCACAGCCATGAACTTCCAGACAGCATCTGGGTGACTTTTGCCTGACGGTCTATCTACGTCTTTAATTAACGGACTGTATTATGAACATGGACGTGGCCACAGCGGCACCCTCTTTTGAACACGAAGAGCAGTCCTTCGACAGGAACGCGTTAGCATCCGAAGCCAATTCGAATTATTTAAGATCTGTGAATAGCGAGTCGAGCTCATTCATTATGGTTCAGCCGAAAGGTCGCATGGAAGCGCCCTCCAAGTTATGGATGATAATGATCGTTATCGTCATGATTATTCTTCAAGTTGCTTCGACTGCCGGACTCCTCGTTTACCTTAATATATCCATGTCCCAAGTAAGTTTGGTTCATTTTTGCACTGGTTGAGCTTTGTAGTAGTCATAGACAGAGTTGATGAAGTGTTGAGCAGCATATGTGGGGTAACCAAACCCGGGGACAAAGGCAGATTTGGTTGCGTTAATCTATGAAATCCATGAAACTTTACGCGAAAGCGCTGCTGTTATTTCATGGTACTCTTTCCCCTTCGGGCGTACGTTACCCCAGTGTTTCTCTTTATTTTCCAACCTGAATTCTAACTATTTTGGTTGGAAAATAGTTAGTGTGTATTAATAAATATACACCAAAACTGACTACACTATACTTTTTGGTGTGTTGCTAGTAAATATGTTTTATAATCGTCACGTAAACACACGTAAAACAATTTTAATGAACAATTCTTAAATAATTCATGACGTAATTATTGATTTGTCAACGTATTGAATGACGCAAATGGGTCCTATATTTAAACCAGAAATTTTGCATTATAATCGTCCTTCTTTTATATGGCCCTAGAAAGCAGCTTTTTTCCTGCTTGCTTCATTGGACCATGTCAAAGCCCATTTTGGTTCACTGGATGCTGGATGATTATTGCCCTAATTGGCCTAACCGTCATGTCACATTACAACAGTTCTCATTCCGTGCATAATATATCTCAGTATTGGTAATGAGTAATGACCAAAACCCAATGACCTTTAAAAACGCGTATTGTTATTCCAAATAATCACTAAATAGATTCACAGAATATATAGTTCCTAGAAAGCCATAAAAATATACAAAGGCATTTTCTTTATATGGGCACTGAAGCAAAACATAAATGAATGTTTGAACTAAGGCTGGATGTTACAGATTTATTTCATATTATGTCTGATCTTAGTTCCATATATGAGATCATGGTCTGTGGTTTGGATACAAAGAAGAGGTTAGGGCAGCTTTGTGCACATAATGCATAAGGAGTCTTTAAAAAATGTGACCTTGCAAAACAAAAACCACAGAGCTTGGGGGAGAAAAAGACTCCAGACATTTTTTGTTCCCACGGAGATGTGCTTGCTAAAATACCCACCAAAACAATACCTGATCCCCATATCTGTATGAGATTGTTTATTAAGGGAATGGTTTACAAGTTAAATACCACATTATACTGTACCATTCATGGTGGCAACTAAAGTTTATCAGTATTATCAAACTAATAATTCTAAATATTATAAGCAATCTTATTACAGTTGTGTAGCTAGGAATGCCCAAACAATAATCATGAATTTCATTATGAAATAATTAGAGCCAAAATTTGGTTTAGAAAGTGTATGATTAATTGTATTCCCATGATGACAGCAGCATAAATCTCATGTAAAGCTTATTCAAAATAAATTAAATCAGTAATAGAAAACAATGACCATGCCATTTATTATACCATTTTCAAATGGTATAATTCTCATAACCATTAATGATAGCCATCATTAGGTCATAATAGAAGTAAATTGCCAACTGATATAGTCTCTGTGCAAGGCGTCCATCACAACAGCTCAGATGCAAAATTCAGTGTAGAAGCAGAAAAATGTGAAAGCACTCCATTATTAAAGTTTTTAGGTGTTCATATGAATAATTACACTAATAACAGTGGTTCATGAAAAGGTGCATGTAGATTAAAAAAATTAAGATGGGATATTTTATGTTAAAAATTTCATGTTCATGTTTAAAAGTATATTCTAAAAATACTGTGCTAAGAATAACCCCGAAACTGTAACAATTGTGGTTACTGAGATCATGATATGAAGTTTTCTTTCTGTCCCATACCTAATCAGGTGAACAGTAGAATGTTCCACTCTCCTTATCAGAGATGCAGTGTAAAGAAATGACCTTTTTCTGTGAAGTGTGATTCCCTGCTGGAAGTCCAATCCATCAGTGAAAAATGAAGACAAAAACAGGTGTCCCTTGTCCTTGAGACCAGGAGAATAAACTTTTTAACTTTGCATTAACAATAGCAAACCTTGCAACATGTTATTACTGTAGGCCTTAACAGTCAAAGGCAGAGAGAGAAAGGAGACCTGATTAGTGTGTTGTGGCAGAGGAGAGTGACTATAGTGCTAGTTCTCATAAGCCTCAGTCTCAAGATGAGGGATTTAAAAAGCTTGTGGTTTTATCAGAAGGACACTGGAAGGTGTATTTTCAGTTTCACTTCTGTCATTACTGGTTAAGATCATTGAACAAGCAAGTTTGCTTTTGGCCAACAAAACTGAAACATTCATTGAAGTCATAACATGTTTATGAAATTCTTGGTGGTGCTGTTTTTTTTTTCTTCAGTTTTTTTTCTTTCATCTTGACCACAGTTCTGGAACCAGTACAGGGGGTTTCTGTGGATGAGCGGACAACATCTGCTCATGGGACAAGCAGTGTTCACTCTAACCTCTTTGTTTTAGTAAAAAGATTTGTCTGTTTTTCACTCTGCCTTCAACGTTTTTCACTCCTGACTTTATGATAGGCCCGGAGCCAGGGCGTTTCAGAGGAACTGCGATGTCTAGGGCTCCTGAATGCTCTGGAGAAAGAGCAGGAGGTGCCTGATGGCCTGGTGCAGCTCTTTGGTGAACCATGCATCAAGTTGGCTGAGGGAATTAAGGCATATATTTCCAAGGTAAACATTTTGCTCGTATGGGCGAAATGGATTTCATTTGGAAATTGTAATGTCTTTTGCAAGTTTACTTTGTAGAGTTTGCTTTAATTGAACCTGTAGATTATTTAGTCCAATCAAGATTTCACCCGAGCTATGGCCACTGGCATGAAGTTCAGGAAATAGATTCATTGATTACATTTCATTGACTGAATAGTATGATAGAATACAATCTCAAGCATCACCTGCTTCTAATTAGTGAGGCTCGATGGTAAACTGCAAGAATGCTGCCTGCAGTGATATCAGATCAGGTATCACTGCTGGACCCATCACTGGTTCCTCCTTGAATGAATGTCCAGAGTCATGTGACTGTGAAAGTGAAGATGCAGGAGTAAATCTCCACAGAAACATGTTTTGGTCATAAGTGCAAAAACAAAAGAACAGCTATCCTCTGTTATCCTAGACTGGATCCCTCAGGACAAATCTTCCTCTCCACTTTTACTGGTTGCCAAATCTCACCCACTACATAGATCTTCTGTGTCCTTACTGGCAGGACAGTCTACTTGCTTGATTTACTTACTCAATAGCAATTTGTTTCAACTGTTTGGACTAGGTAAAACATGCATTTCATATTTTGTGTAGTTTTTTTCCCTCTGAATCTGTGACATTTGTTTATACTCTGGAAGGTGTCTTTTTGTACATTTGATACATAAGTAGTCTGAATCCGGAAGAGAAAGTCGATCACTTATGATGTCAGCACTTCATTGTGTTATTGGCACAAATTTGCTTGGAATCTCAGTGTGTTTAGTTTTCGCAGTGGCTCTGTTGGATATGAGGAGGATAAGCATGTCTTGAATGATGTCATACACGGACAAAAGAGCTCTAAGTCTATACGCATTATTCCATTTAGCCAGCAAGTTTTGACTGGCCTCTGGCAGTGTTAAGTAATGCAGTCATTTCCTGCACACAGTATCCTTCCACCACCCTTTACTTTGTTTTGTAAACAAAGATGTTGGGGAGTAGGTTTTTGAACATTCTGGTTAACTAAGGACAGAGCTGAATTTTGTAGGCAAGGATGATCAGCAAGATAACAGTGTCAATGTTTGTTTTTTATCTTTCCTGCTGTTAAAAAATCTTGAATAACATGTTTCTTTTTTTATTAGGTAACAGAAAACATCATCTCCCAACATGCCTTTCAAGGTAATACTATACCCACTGAACCTCAATAGTTGTTTTAACATAATCCAAAAATAACTTACTAAGATTCTCCATTCACTCCCTCAATCCATACACACACGCGCACACACACACATTAAACATGTAACTAAATCCCAAAGGTAAACCACATTTCATTTTCATTTTGAGTCATCTCCTTACAATCTGACTAATCCTTTGTGTTTCCCACAGAGAGGCAAAGCACTGGTCAGCCACATACGAAGTTTCTCACTGGTGGGAACCCACGACCTTCTGCCCACCTCACTCTCAGAGACAGTGGACCACAGGGTGTGTATGAAAGAACGAGTTGGTGTATGAGCTTTTCTTTCAAATAATCTTAAATACCAAGTAACGGTCCAAGAGTTCTTAAGAATGTCAGGACGTTGTTAATGATTAGAATGTTAACACAACTAACTGAACTTAAACCTCTTAAACAGACACACAGTATTTTACAGGTATTTACAAAAGACTTAAGGGACTTTTATTAAGTACTGTATTAAGTATGCTTTATGTATACTATATCTGACTTAATATAGGTTTACAACCTTAGCTCAAGCCTACTCCATATAGTCATATACTTAAGGGAGCAGGATGTCGTTGTATTAAGCACTGTATTACAGAATTGACAAGCTATATTTATAGACATTCGGCTATATACTTAAACATCATATTCATTCCTTTAGGACCTACATCCTTAACCCCTCAGTTAGACCTCCACCAGTCCTGCCGTCACCTCGTGCGTTCCTGGGGCAACCAGAGCTTCGGTTCCCACCTGCACAACATGACGGTGTCCAACGGGCGTCTGCGCATCCCCCAGACCGGACGCTATTACCTGTACGCCCAGGTGTATTTCCGCTACATCACGCTCTCCAGCAGCAGCCAGCAGTCCAGCTCAGAGAGCCACCAGGTGGTGCAGTGTGTGTATAAGAAGACCGCATATGCACGACCCATTCAGCTGCTCAAAGGCGTGGGCACCAAGTGCTGGGCCCCGGACAGCGAGAACGCCCTCCACTCCGTCTACCAGGGTGGACTTTTTGAGCTGCGAGCGGGTGACGAGATCTTCGTCTCCGTGTCCTCTCCTGTAGCGGTCCATGCAGAGGACTCGTCCAGTTATTTTGGAGCTTTCCACTTTGATCTCTGAGTTTGCGAGCGGTGGGTGGTGGCCATGTTTTGATGAATGCAAATGGGTCTTTCTGTAGCATCCCAGATAAGGACGAAATGGAAAGAAAAGCGTGGAATAGAAGCATCCGTTAAGTCACCATGCTTCCTGTTTATCCAAAACCTCCACTGACCACGTTCAAATGACTTCAGGATTTAACAAACTAAAGACAGATGCCAATAATGAAACCAGATGGAGAAGTGTGATTCATCACCCAGTGATAAAGCGCATGTTTTAATATCAAACCATAAAAGAAAGGCAGCTGATTTCATGCAAAGTTGAGGAAGAGTACAAGACTTCATGTTTAAACTTTATTTATATACAAAAGGGATCTTGAGAGATCACTGGGTTTTTTCCCCCCAAGGCCACAGTGACTAAGGAAACCAACATCACAGCTCAAGTTGGGTTTCCCCTCATAAATGCGCAATGGGATCCCAAGTAAGGAATTCTCTGGCATGGAGGGTCTGGAGCAAGCGGAAAGGCGACAGCTTGACTCTCAAACTCTGTAATAAGGCAGATGTGGAGAGTGCTGACAGAAGCATGGAAAAACTTCTCATCCGGATGTACACACGCACTGGGGATGGGAACAGCTGTTGCTGTATTCTCTGATGGATACTCGTTAAAAACGACATACATTTTTAAAAAGTAGTTTAAAATGTGTATAATAAGGCACATAATATAAATAGAAAACTACTCTGAAAACGATACACTAGAAGAAAAAACAAAGAAACAAAAATAATCCCCATTATGATTAGGTACATACATGAAACGCATAAAATGTACCAGTCTCTCACCATTCTTAGAAATGAGTGTATATTAGTTTATCAGGCTTATACAACACATGTTCTGTTAGCTATACACAGTACTGTTAACAATGTAAAAAACACACCCCCCCCCCCTTTGTATAGTAATTTACAGACACTGGTTTACTGGTTTTAGGGAATGAGAAAGTTTGGATGTCCCTAAAAGTGACAACCTGAATGGAAAAAGGACCCTTTTTATGTAGACACATTTCAACATGGCATTCAGTTTCTGAGCAACTCTGAAACCAAAATTATGATTTCTAAGTGACTTTTCCATGTCAATGTAATGACTTAAACGACATTTGTATTATATAGTCTTTTAAAGAAAATAAAGTTTTTGGACACTTGACTAGATGCAAAAAACCTCAGTGACTAGTGTGGAGAAACATCACCACAACCACCCTCAGGTCAGACTGTGATATAAGATAGTCAGCATTTTGATACTCCATTTACATGCGAATCCCAAACTATCCTATTTCACACTGAACCTTTGTTTCTTGCTTGTGACAACTTGATTTTTATTTTAAAAAATTGGTCTCGAGGTTTTGCTGCCATAAATATACAATAATTCTCTATTATGTATATCAGATGCCATGGTCTTAACTTTACCCTTGTTATGTTTAAGGGGCTTTCATGAACCTCAGGGCTATGTCATCAGAAGTGAAATACTTCAAGGAGGGTTACCCTTGGTGAACAGTCAGAGGGCAGGTGGAAGGTGCTTTTAGAAAACAAACTAACCAACAACCTTACCTGGATGAGGAACATGCACCTGGAGCCAGGCCACGAAACAAATCTGGGAATTGTGGAGTGTCACTTCCTAAGAGAAGGTGCAAGAAATGGTGTGGGAAATGGAATAATGTGGACTAGACAGTCAGCCTTACATCCACACACAACAGAGGCTTTGGAACCAAATTTCTTGATCAAAGATGGAGGCTTTTCTGCTCAGCAGTCCCCAGAGGAGTCAGGGCCTTGGCAGAGATGGGGGTGTCCACAAGTCAAAGGCTAACTCAGTTGAAATTTGTCCAAATGGGGAAATACAGATTACTTCAATGAGAATTCTCAGATGAAATCTGACTGTGGCATGTGTGTATGAACCAAATAATAGTTGAGAGTATTCAGTGAAGTAGCAAGGCAGGTGCTTATGTGATTGCTTCCTACTAACCCAACAGCTTCAAGTCTTCCAGGTGGCCCTAGAACATCTGACAGATCATTTTGTTAGAAACTGTTTCAACTTCCACTTCTAACATAACGTCTACCAAGTGTCAAGTGAGGAAAGATGAGGCTGTATGGTTAACACACTTAAACATCATTTACAGCTCGCTCAGACTGGCAAACTGTAGTGATAGTCTCTATATTTGAAAAAGGTATGCTCCAATTACAGGGGAATCACACTCCTCAGCCTCCCAAGTCTATTCTGGGATACTGGATATGAGAATCCGTACAAAAATGAAACTAGGGTACAGGTAAAACTGCAGTTTGCACTCAGGTTGTGGAACCATGGACTGAGCTCTTTTCTCATCCCTTCCCTTTTATGAGGGAACATGGAAATATGTCAACCTAGCCTAGATGCAGTAAGGGCAATTTACACTATTTTGGCTTTAAGTCAGTGTCTTTCACTGTATGTGTCAGGCTGATGGAGATCTTTTTGACATACTGACATTGTGGAGAAGATCCAACCCTGAGGTCTGGTACTGGAAAAGAATGGAATGGAGATTTTACTCACAAGTGATAAGAGGCTGTGAGTATAGGTTAACAAAGAACTGACAATCATGTCAGCAGTGTTGCCATCTCTAAATGATTATGTGGTGGTGAAGCATGAGCTTTGTCCTCAGTCCAAGTCCACATCCTTTCTGTGGTCATGAGATGTGTGGAGTGACTAAAAAGAATAAGATCACAAATAGAAACAAGGGAAATTTGATTTACCCACAGGGCTGCTAGACTCCACAATGCAGTAGCTGTGCAGTCCAGGAAGGCCTTGGAGTAGAACCACAATTCTTCAAGACTGAGAGAAGCTGAGGAATTGGTTTGAATGTCTCCTGGTTGGCTTCCCACCGCTGTTCCAGGCACGTCTAACTGGAAGGAGGCCAAGAGACAGACCCAGGACCCAGAGGGATTATGTTTCACTACTGGCCTGGGAGCTTCTGGGTGCTACACAGAAGAAGCAGGAATCTGGGCTGATCTTAGCCTGGTACTACTGTGACCCTCAGGAAAAGTATACTGCTCCAAAAAATAAAGGGAACACTAAAATAACATCCTAGATCTCAATCAATAAAAATCTTTGAAATCAGTTGAAAATCTCTCATTTCTACCTGTTGTCCATTTGCACAAGAGCAGTTGAAATTGATTCACAATCAGTGTTGCTTCCTATCTGAACATGAAGTGTGTATGACTTGGAGTTACATTGTGTTGTTTAAGTGTTCCCTTTATTTTTTTTGAGCAGTGTATAAAGATGATGATTAAGAAAAACTGGTTCAGTACAAGTTGAAAATAAAAGGATTTTTCTGAACCAGCAGTTGAAATCATTAGTCTTTCGCTGTGGCACATGAAATATTGGGTCAGTTATGGACAAAAGCTGATGCTGGACTGTAACCCACCAGTGTACCGTCTTACAAAAAACTTACAGATCAGACTTGGACCCATTCCGACTGCTTAGAGGCAGAGATAAAACCAAATATACACACATCACATCTCAAATTGTCTTATTGGTATTAATGAATAAATTACTGTGATAACATTACATTCATATTTTATACTAATACATAAATGATAAACAAGCATTAATCAGACAAACTGAGTAAAAACAACTGATTAGACATTCCACTTTTTTTTAACACAAATACATGTTTGTATCAAAGGGAATACTCTGCATAAAAGTCACTATATGTCAATTAATACATTTATGAGGTACCAACTGATCAACAGTAACTAAAAGGGACAGGGCATGTTAATGCCCTGGGACTTGAAGAGAACTGCTGCATCTAGAGACTGGTCCAATGCTACTCATCACCTGATGTGTTTAATGTCTTTTAGTGCTTTCCATGTTAGCAAAAGTAATAAAGAAATGTAGTTGCATCTTGGCTTAATATCAGTATTAACGCCAGACCTTGATAAATTCAGATGAGTCAATTTAGCTTAAATCGATAAAAATGAATGTCTTTGTAGGATGTAAACAACAAACTCCTTGAATCAGTTATCATATGCAACTGACTGAAGGCAGTGTCACAAAGTTAGCAGGCAGCCAAGAAAAAGCATGTGGAAATTTCACGCTCAACCTCCTACAACTGCACCTTTGTTTCAGCCCTTCAAACCACCGTATGATGTAACTAACAAACTCACTTGCATAATAATGATGGAACAAATAGAAGGGCTGTCCAGTCTCTTATGAAGCATGACGGAGTGCCCGCAACAGAGCAATTCCTGTTTTCAGTCTGCCTCTACATTGGGAAGGTTTAAACAAACCGTCAGACACAACATATACATATTATACACTAACTTGAGAAAAACATTTGCATACGTTGACCGGTATTAAGGTTGTAGTTAAAATATATCGTTGAGTGCCTCAAACATGCATCATGAGGCATAAAGCATACTACAATATGTTGCTTAATCTCCAAGTGGATAATTATGCCTGCAAAGTTAAAAATGTTGCTTGATGAGGACTGATAATGCCGTGTTTAAACAAGAAATTCTCTCGCATCCTTTCCCTTCAATCATAAAAATGTTCTCAAAATGCATAATGTTGATATATCTAAAACTACGTGGCTAGGTAAAGTAAATCTCGCTTCATCGTTTTGTCAGAACTGGTTGGTGCCTGTGCAACCCCCTGAACCTGCTGATGTGATATAAAAAAACATTGTGATTAACAAAATCCAAGGACAATAGTGGTCAGGCCAGCTGGCAGAGCACTCAATGATACTCCACAGTTATTTCATGCTAGATAAAGTACACACAACAAAGCCATTTAACTCTAAAGCCATTTAACTCTAAAGGCTATACGTTATTACATGTAGAACCTGTAAATCTGCATTTTCCTTCTCTATACATGTGCTGTAAACTCAGAAAATGTTCAAACTGTACCTAAATGGAAACTACTTAAATTTCATTTTTTATAGACATGAACCATAAACCATAAAATGGAGAAAGTCAGAACAGAAAATACATCAGTGTGATTATTTATACCAAATTACTATTCAAATTAGCCCATTTATAGCATTTGCACAACCAAGGACTGAAATTGTGCAAAAACACAGGAGTTTTGTTAATAGCTTGTAGAGCCCAATCTATTGATTGATTTCATTTGATTTTCAATTAATTTAAAAATAAAGCACTGCTGTCACTGAAGGAACATGAGGCTTTGGGATTTTAGATTTACCAAAGGCCATGAATGCAAGTTTCCTCATTTTGTAGATGTTGCAACATATTTAAGATACACAGGAACATTCTATCAGGATTGCTCTAGTGTGTGTATATCCACTGGTCTTTTTCGCTTCAAATCGAAGTCATAGTTTCGATATGTTATTGATAGACTGGCTACTTGCAAAACCAAACTTTAGCATCTTGGTTTATCCACGTTTGGTGAAGAAGCTATATGCTGGAGTGCACGAGGGCCGCTGAAGGTCGTCCATCTCGACGGGGTGTCTGCAGCAAAGGGGCCCCTCAAATGGCCATCACAGTGGGACTGGATTCTTATGCAGCACCGGCAGTGCTGTAGTGCAAAGGTCAGGTCAGGCATGTGCTCGCTGCCCAATGGGTGGCTACGCGCAAGAGGGCAGTTGAGATCAGAAAGTCCCGTGTGGAATTTCAGTTGAAAAGGATGGAGTCTGGGTCCCGGTTGGCCATTTGGGCCATGTGCTTCAAAATATCCTTCTTGGTGATGATGCCCAATAAACGCCTGTGACACAAACCAGAATGGACATTATAACACAGACCTCTTATCTGTATGCCTGCCACTGTTACATAGAGAGTGGTTTTAAAAATGCATTCACAAATGTTTAAAAAGCGCGTCTTTAAAAATGTTTTGTACCCGTTGTGAGTGACGAGACACTGGCGCAGACCAAGTTTACGGAAGATGTCGACCACAATGTCCATGGCGGTGTGGTCAGTAACGGTGAAGGGACTGAGGTCCATGATCCCACGTAACTTCAGGGGCGAGGGACTGTTGGGCAACTGAGGCGGCGTGTACTCTGTGAAGAAAATCTGTGAAGTGCTAACCACGCCGTCCTGCCTCTGGCGAGCATTCTCTGCAAACAAAAATAAATCAGCAACATGAAAAGAAGTCATGAGCAACAATAGAGTGTTACAACCAACAGCTCTTAAAGCCCCCCCCATGATAAAACACAAAATGTTTGGTAGTTTGAGCACTGATGTTATGGGTAACGGAGCAGATGACAAGCAATATCAAATATAAAAAGGGTTCTGAGAAAATGGCACATTTAGAAGATGGTTTTTGAGCTTGTTAACCGCCATGTTAACAGCCAACTCCAAGGGTACAGCTGGAGTAACTCACCGATGGAGATAACCAGGTCCCGCCGTAGTACAAAGCCCACCAGCCTCTGCGACTCATGCGAGACAACCACAGGGAAGCCGCTGTAAGATGTTTCGGTGATCAGGGCCTCCACCTCCTCTACGCTCATGCCATCCTGTGTTATGACCGAGAGCGGAGGGTCACTGCGGCGGGGCCGCATGACGTCCATGGCCAGCGTCTTGTGGCTGAACTCCTCTTTGGGCTCCAGGAACGGGTATCCGTTCAGCCTGATGTGGGCCTCATAGATGCCCTCACGGCCCAGCGCGTCCGCCACCCACTTACTGGTCATAGTGGCAGCCATTAAAGGCACAATGTACTCCAAGCCTCCCGTCAGTTCAAACATGATGACCACAAGAGAAACAGTCATGCGTGTCACACCACCTGAAAGAGATAGAGGGGTTACTTACTGTATCTTCTATTGAACTATTTTTTGACAATTGCAATTAAGAATAGTCACATCATCTTTTTGGCATCATGCTAAAAACTACAGATGTGAACAATCTATACAAAACGCAAGAAGGCCAAACCAATCTGGAGACCTGTGAACATTTCCCTTACCCAAGCAAGCAGCAGCACCAACCATGGCATAAAGGCCTGGTGTGATGCAGTCTGCTCCAGGTGAGCACCAGCCCTTGAAGATGACCCAGTCGTGGTGGTAGTATGCCAGCTGCTCCATGCCCACGCCAAGAAGCCTACCTGCTATTGCTCCCACAGCCATGCTGGGGATGAACAGTCCTGAGGGAACCTACGCATGAAAGACAAACAAAATCACAGAACGAACCACAGAACGAACCACAGAACGAACGGGTTGGCCCAGCCTCTGAAACATCAGCCCAAACTCCAACGGACTTGAACGTTGAAAAGTTGCTTTCATAATCAACTAACATTCCCATTACCTACAGTCCCTCAGACCAATTAGAAAACTAAAGCAAAGTTCACCACACCATCAGCTGCCACCATCCACCAAATCCCCTACAATTCTGGAAGGCCCCCAGTTTGAAGCAAACTTGCCTCCAAGTGCCTCCATACTTCAGCTTCCACTGCAGTGACTTTGGTTTGGTCTCTTCAGCTGATTGGCCTCATTGTCTGATGATAGTCTAATACTCTAAAATTATAACATAAAAACCGTCTCCATGCCCTACGTATGAATGCAAATTGTTGACCGATCTTTAAAGATCAGAAGTGGAAGCATTTTTATTGCAGCACAGACATTATATTTAATTGATTTCTCACCTACAAGCTGGCGCAATGCTTTCATTAACAAATTTCACGTACACAATTTCTTTAGCAAGGCTGCAAATTCTGTAAATTTTCAACTCACTTTTACAGGTTAAACTTTTACAGAGTACCTCAACTACTGTGATCTCACCTTCATGCCAAAGGTCACCACGGTAATCAGCATCTTGAACACGAGAGCCAGGGCCAGCTGCCACAGGGCCGTGTACACTTCGTGGCTGGCGGGCCGGTCAGGCAGTGCGTTGCTGCCGTGCTCAATGTCACTGCCGTTAGCGTAGTTGCACAGCTGGGAGGAATCCAGTGAGCCACAGTCATTGAACAACTCCGAGATCAGCTCACTGGTGCTCATGCGCGTATAGCTGTTGGGGAAGGCCAGCACTGCTGTGACTGCCGTCACTACCAGCACCTCCAGGACCGGGTAGTGGCCCAGCCGTGTGGTTTTGCGCCGGCGACACCACGCGATGTTGGCTCGGATGAAGAAGGCGCCCCACATGCCCCCGAAGATGCCCAAGAACACGAAGGGCACCAGCTCCACGAGATGCCACTGGGAATGGAACTCTACATAGAACAGCACCAGGCGGCTGTTCCCAAACGGGTTGATGGAGCGCAGCGTGAAGGCAGCTACCAATGCCGCGAAGAAAGATCGCCAGAGTGTCTTTAAGGGGAAGTAGTAACTCACCTAGGGAGGAAACGCACGGAAGAGATTAGCCTTTGGTGCTGTGAAATAACCATCTGGTCTGCCACTAGTATAAAATACACTGATCTGAATATATCTGACATAAAAATAAATAAATAAATAAATGAGGCAGCAAACTCCGACATGAGGTAATTGCGAGAAAGGAGGTTATTTACCTCCTCCAGACTGAACAGTACTCCTCCAATAGGAGCGCCGAATGCCACGGAAACACCAACTGCAGCTGCAGCAGAAAGCACCTGACACACACACACACACACACAATCAGATATATAACATCATAAAATAGATGTTCCTCAAGTAGAATGAGTAACATCTATCTATTTAGCAAACTGAATAGAGAGATCCCTCTATAAAGGGGCATTGAAAGTGTCGATTTAAAATGAACAAGCTAGGTTACACTTTTCAGAGCTCTTCTGGTTCACTGAAGATAGGACAAGAATTAACCTTGAGCAACGCATCGGTACCTTCCAGTGACAACCAACACAACCTGTTATGCTACAATGGACTCAATTCTGGCCATTTCATTTCTATGGCTACAGGATCCACCGAAAATATGTGGAATGTGTTTGCTAAAGACATAATACCACAGGAACAAGCTATCAGACTATTTTAAGTATCATGTGACAAACAGGCTATTCATAGCGTAATGATTTTCTGAGGGAGAGAAATGTGAGATTTCAGAGATGTCTTATTTATTTCACTATACGCATCCCCTCAACCTTCTACTTCATCTAAGTTCCAAATATTCATGACTTAGCTGGCCACCTTACTCGGTTTCAGGACTTGTACGTCACCATGTTGTTTTCTCGCTTACCTCTCGCCTTTTGGCCTCATTCTTTTGGTACTTGGTGAAAAGGTGACAGAGAATGTTTCCACAGCAACAGGCAACATGAACCAGTGGCCCTTCTTTGCCCAGACTGAGACCGGATGACACAGCCAACACCAGAGTAATGGTTTTAATCATCAGAGTCCACTTGCCGAGATAACCACGAATGATAAACCCACTGAGAATGGTCTTAATCTGAGGATCACAGTGAGGGCACAAGCTTGTCTGAATGTCACTGAATAATACAGAAAAACAACTGATGTATTTCTTTCAGAATCAGAACAATATACCATAATAAAATTATATGGGGAATTAAATTTTCCCCACACTGAAAGTAAAACATGTACATAAAATATATATATATATACACACACTACCAAGCTTACCTCAGGGATACCTGAGCCACAGGCATAGGGTGCAAAGGCCCTGACTAGAGAGACAGCCAGGAAGGAGAAGAGGAGGGCCCAACACACATACATTAAATAATTCAGAATGTAGGCAAAGGGCCCATCACTGGTGCCAATGAGGAGCTCAGCCCAGCTCTTCCAACTGGGACATTTGTCGCTCTCCTGGAACGTGGTCTCGTTGGAGTTCCAGCAGCAGTGCTCATGGTTGAACCAAAAGCCATTGAGACACACACCCTCCTTCAGGTCTGTCATCCAGTGAGCAGAGATGTCAATCCCACCAGCCAGAGCCCCTTTAAAATAAAACAGGAAAAACAAAGCTGGACGCATACAAGTAGACCCACTGATTTAAAGTATAGATGCTTAAACACAGAAACACACAAAGGATGCCAATTCATGAGCAATTAAGAGTACTGAACCTTTAGTGTTACCACCCATCCAGCCCCTCGCCCCCCTACTTCCAAGACCCTCCGCCCCAATACCTGAAAAATTTATTAGGTTAATTAACCTGCCATTAGTCCAACAAATAGCATCAGGAGCCAACCAGAGAAAGCATCACTGATGCTCTTCATCAAAGCCCAGGTAGACTCTTTACTCTGACTGGCAATCTGCAGAACAGAGAATCAAACAATTCCAAACCAGCCTTCTCTAAATATTTCTTGTTAACCTACTGCAGAGCACCCTAACTAACCTCTCTGTGACGATCCCGGTCCTTGGACTTCTCACGAACCCAGTCAATGGTGTTGAAGTCTTCATAAGTGCCCACTCCAGGCACCAGTTCGTCTAGAAAATCCATCAGTTTAGGAGCCTTATTCAGTCCATTCCCCACTCCACCTGCACATTGGAGAGACAAATGTTCATTTGCACCTATAAAATCACTTTTTTGGTTACTAAAGTATTGGCTTGGAGACTTGAAAATGTGATGCTAAGCTTCAGTTATCTGACGTCTTTAAAATGATCTCCAGCTCATGAACTCAAATAGCACAAAAATAATAAAACCATCGACTGTGAATACTTTTTGCTTGAAGTCTTGTAGTAAAATTGTTAAATTCTTCTTCCTTTACCTTAACATTGGGTCATATATTTCCCACTTTAGAGCTGTTTTAGTGTTTACAGTAGACATAACAAAAAAACAATGAAAGTCAGGGAACACTGAAAGGTAACAAAGACATGAAACTAAAAGGAATGACTACTGGAGACTTTGATCCTGTTGATAAAAGTCTGACCTCAACTTTTGTGTGGGTGACAGCAAATACCACAAAAATGACCTCATCCATTTCACACCAGTATTTACTTACTCTAATAAAAATACCAGAAGTATCTACTCATTTACCCTAAACCCATATCGCTTTCCATGGGAGAAAAAAAACCATTTCCTTTCAAACTTTCCTAATTAGTTTTCCAACTGAATACATATAAATGAATACAACATGATATCAATACATGAATGAGAACATAAACTAGGGAGTAATTAAATAAATATGGGAGGCTCTTGTACAAAACAACAACCCAGCAGAAGAAATAAAACATTTTAAATGATTATGACCGTCCCCCCCACAATTAAACATATTTGACAGACCTCACCACCTCCAAACTATATCCAAATCCCTAATCTCCAGTCCAACAGACACCCTTTTAATGTTCCCGGTGGTAGTTTACCTGCTCCATGGTCACGGTCCAAAGGAGGAACATCGTCGGTACTGGAAAAATCGAGAGTTGCACCAGTGATTTCCACCATATCCTCGTCGCTGGTGGCACTCTGCAGGCTATTGAAACTCTCATTGCAGTAGCCAGTGTCGTCCATCATGACTTCATATACACGGGGACATATGGATCTGTAGTGGTCTGATATGCAGCACAAATTGTAGCATACGATTTTTAAAGTTGGCTAAAGAGAGCTAGCTAACTAGCCATCCTACAGTAATGTGGATGACAAGTTAGCTAGCTACCAAACGTATTGTACATTCTACGCCACACCAGAGATAGATACCAGAGGCACCCCAATCTAACTTACTTTCCCATAACTACTTAATTTTGTTTTTTACTTGGCCAATTCAGATATTTTAAGGTAAACAAGCGACTCGAAGCTTGCTAATCAATGATAGGTGGCTAGCTAGCTACCTATAGCTAGATAGCATTACCTTCCTAGCTTGCTAGCCTAGCTTATGCTATGGTAGCATTTAAAACTATGTAAGCCTAATTATGTAAACCTAAATTATAAATCCATACCATTCAGTCGTACGCTTCCAGGACATTTTCACGTAGCAGATGTCACGTCAGCTACATATTAACCTCTCGGAACATTTAGCAGGTACTGTCATCAAGTTGGTTAAACATTACCTTGCTAGCTAGCTAGCTACTTTATTTTGTTTCTCCAGCCAGGTGGACTTCTGTACATTCTTAAAAGGCATAAACAGCCGAGCGACGATAGAAAGGTTAACCGTATCGGTAATCGACTAACAAAAGGTTCTTTTGGAATAGACAGGTTTGTTTAATATTGTCCTTTGCGATATCCCGAAGAAAACAAACTTTTAAGAGCTGCTGCACTGTTTAAGCCGACTCTTATTATAGCTGGCTACTTAGCCCAAACTAAACTCCTTCATGCTGGGCTTCATAGCAACTAAATGCGGACCGCCATCTAGTGTCAATGACACAATGGTACTGTTTGATCGTACTGTGGAAGTTTGGGGTTGTTCACGTACCTGTTAGGTAAAGTATAGGGATTGAGTGAGAAAGCAAGCTAACCCAATCAAAAATACTATTAACCTGAGGATGAAATACATTTTATTTTTAATGTACACCACACTTTGACAGAGTTCTTGGTATTGGTCTTGTTTATTTCAGCTGTTTTTTTGACAATGCTCCACTGCTTTTTACATTTCTGAATATTTTAGAATATAGCAGTATAGCAGCATTTGATATCAGTAGGCCTATGTGCAGGTTCATACATGTACAACTCCCATGGACAGTCATGGTCTGGTGGTTAGGGAATTGGTCTCGTGACCGGAGGGTCGTGGGTTCGATTCCCAGACCTGAGGCCATGACTGAGGTGCCCTTGAGCAAGACACCTAACCCCAACTGCTCCCCGGGCGCCGGGCTGCCCACCGCTCTGGGCACGTGTGATCCACAGCCCCCTAGTAATCACTAGTGTGTGGGTGTTCTAACTGCACAGATGGGTTAAAAGCGTAGGACAAATTTCGATTGCGGTGTAAAAATCACAATTGACAAAATACGGCACATTTACTCTAAACTGTGCTTACATGTGGGATTTTTGTGTCATTATAGTAGTCTGAATAAAACAGCATAATGTATAAATAAGGATGAAAATGGAAATAAACGGGTGTTCCACAGTAGTCTTTAACAGCTAATGCACAATCAGACAAGCAAGAGTTCAGAGTCACTGGCACTGTGGTCAGGTAGATTCTCACAGGTTCATGAATTCAGGCCAAAGTACATACACACATACACCTGTTAGCAATAGATAGCTATCTGATTTTTTTGACCCTGGTGAAACCATTGCATGGGACTTTTGCATGAGGTAGTTTTTAGGCAAACTAAGGGATAAAAACTAAGAAAACCTGGTATCTAAGTATATGAACCTAGGGCGATGCACATCGACAATGCAATGAGGTGTGTGCAAGAAGACATTAAAGCATAGCCATGCGTCCCTGAAACGTTTCCAATCAGTCCTTGACCACTGATGTAATTTGGCACAGGCATGAGTGATGAAACCTGTCAGAAACCTAAAGGCTCAAAGTTCCCATCTGGAGACTTTTGTTTGAATTGCAAGCAATTACACTGATTTTCAGACAGAACTTTGGCATTTCTGCTACTAGCATTCAATGCATAATGTCAGGCAAACGGCTTTCACCTAAAAGAGGCCTGTATTTTAGTAACAATTTTTTTTCATGATGTGCTCTTATTAGTTAAATATTGAATTTACAAGCTGTAGAAATTATATTGCATTTGATTTAATCGTAATTGTAATCTTGCACTTATAGCATGTCCATAAATGTTAGGGCCCTAAAACACATTCAACAAGTTGACTATTAACATACAGAATGAATAGTGATATATGGACTATTCACTGTATAGGTACATATCAGTGTTCATTCAATGTATATGTATGTCATATGTTCATTCAGTGTATAACAGTCATCATGATCATTCATATTGCTTGATTTTCCTGATCATAGTATGTACTGTTGCTGTTCTTCCTTTCATAACAAAATGCTTAATTATGTTACCAACCAATTTGGGGTTCTTGGGAAGATGTAATCAAGCACAACAAGGCAGTCTGGCAGCTGGTATTCAAGGAACAGGAACAGGTTACCTTGGGAGACCAAGGGAGACATTTATACCCCAGAACTTAAAAGGACAAAAAGGCAAATGATGATATTTTTGTCTGTTTGTGTAAACAAAAAACAAACTTTATAATGAAAATGAAAATGATGTAATGAAAATGATGTCCTGCAGCGTGACATGGATTGTCAGTTTGATGGACAACAGTATGGGTCCTTTTGTCTACTGAAAACCAGAATGTCCCTCAGATACACTATATTGCCAAACGTATTCTCTCATTGGTGCACAGTCATGTTGGAAGAGGAAGGGGCCAGCTCCTAACTGTTTCCACAAAGTTGGGAGCATGGAATTGTCCAAAATGTCTTGATATGCTGAAGCATATCAAAGAGTTCCTTTAACTGGAACTAAGGGGGCAAACCCAGCTCCTGAAAAACAACTCCACACCATAATCCCCCCTCCACCAAACTTTACACTTGGCACAATGCAGTCAGACGAGTACCGTTCTCCTGGCAACCGTCTGTAGTGTCTGTAGTGATTGACTCTGCAGAAAGTTGAGGTGACCTCTTTACACTATGCACTTCAGCATCTGCTGACCCCGCTCCGTCAGTTTATGTGGCCTTCCACTTCATGGCTGAGTTGCTGTCATTCCCAAACACTTTCATCATGTGTCCATTTTTGTTAGCCATGTGGTGTAAATAAAATGAAAATATAATTTTTTAAAATCGCTTAATAAGGTTAAAACAGTATTGTCATTCAGTTAGCAAAATGCTCAATGTTATGTATGGAAAGGATTCAACGTGGACACAATGATGTAAACGTCCTGTGATGTGACGTGGTGACATCACTTCATATGAAATTAAATGAATTTTATGAAGTTTCAGTTAATCAATTCCTCATGTGATTTTTAAAAAGACTGCACAATTCAACTATAAAAAGAAAACAAAGCATTCCCATGAGCCTGTTATTATTTGGTAAGCTAGTTAGAATAGGGTGAGTGATATAAAAAAGGCTAGAAGTAAAGAATGGAATTGAAAAATGGCTATACATAATATACATATGCAAAGTATTCATTATAGTTTGCATAAAGGGAACTTTAAACTGTGAATACAACTAATCTATACATAAAATTCTTATTATTTATTTTACCATATTGCGACATCACACTGCAGGACAATGTATGTTAAAAAAAATCTGTTTCACCTCCATTTGTCACCCACCCATATACAGCTGATGAATGATCTCTGTACGAAACATCCTGTTTCTCTGGAAACTGTGTACTTTATATTTTTTAATATCTCTACATATCTTACCTAAGTACACTGCTGTTACTTACCTCAGTATTTTTGGAACATATTTTACTGAGCAGATGTCCAATTAAAGCATCTAGCTAACATCTGGCATCAGTGGTGCCAGAAGTGGGGAATTATAAATCATATTTGATTGAAATATGTATAGCAGCTTATAAGATACATGTAGTGTGTGTCTGATAAAGTGATCAGTTAGTGTAGTCAAGTTCTTTTGACTATTCACTTAGTGGTTCCAGATGTACAAAAAGAATGATTGGGCAATGTGCACTTTTGCCTGGAAGGTAGTTTGTGTGTGTGTATGTGTGTGTGTGTGTGTGTGTGTGTGTGTGTGTGTGTGTGTCAGAGGTTTGAGAGCTACTGAATGTTTGTACATATGTACATACTTGGTGAATAATTATTGCATGTATTCATAAATGTATCCTAAGTATAAATGCAGAAAATCCTGGCTATGTGGAGAACACATTTTAAATATGGATGACCTCAGTATGACCAAGATATTTCAAACAAAAGAATGAGCAAACCACTCAGCCCGCAGTTGTTCTGTTTAAGACCTCTGAGTCAGAGAACGTGATGACATGGTGAACCATGCAGACACTGAATGACTGGAATAACTGAAATCACTTCCATAAAAAAAAATCAGTTTAAACAAAAATAACATTACAATGCTTGATAAATAATTATGTTTGATAAATAATGCATTAATATTTACCAAAGAGTATTAGATTGTATCAGAAAAAATTGAATAATGTTATCAGAAATGAAATCACCATGCACATAGACAGTGGCGTGACTTTTGTGTAAGCAGTAACAGGAACATTATGTTCTGACACAGGACATTTTGACTCCATCTGAACCTTGCCTAGTTCTGTGTTCAGGATTCAGAATTTGGCTGAATATTCACCCGCATCTTTATTCATTATGTGCAGATTAACTTGGAGTCTGACCACTGTAAGAATTAGGCTAGAGTAAACTAATAAAGAGTATGCAGATACAGGTACACTTGACTAGTTTTACAATATGTTCAACGCATCACAACCACTAATAAATAGTTGTACTTTTTCTTCTGTTTAATATTTCTACTGCCAACTGACAGTGATGTGTAAGATTATTATGCTGATGTTGACATCAGTAGAGTGACTGATGAATTTCAAATATCAACACACCTTGAATAGTGAGGCACCAATACACTGACACCAGTGGATGTGGGTACAAGACAAATGTTTCTAATAAAAAGGGCAATGAGTGTATCATCTTCTTTTCTGTCACCATCATCTTGAAAACTATCAAAAAGTAAGTGTCATATCTGTGGCGAAATGTGATGTACAGAATCTATACCACAAGAAATTCTATTGGTAACTTCATCACCAACATGTGTACTTAACACAGATAACCTTTCATGATGCTTACATCTGCTTTAAGACTTAGTGTCTAGGCAATATCTTATGCTATTAGATTATCTCAGTCGGTGCTTCTATAATTGTGGATTAGGGTCAAAGTTACTTTGAATTGGATAGATTTGTACCAGGTTTTACAGAAACAATTATTCAAAATAAGGTTGGAAAATGACATGATCAAGAAGATACAAATTTCACAGTATATGCATGTCAGTACTGTTTTAACCGAATTGGCAGATGCATAATACCACATTAACGCCTTATAATCAGTAGGACAATTCTGCTTAACAATGTCACAAACTTCGCCTTCTTTGCTGTCAAAGAAATGTGCTCCTGTTCATGTGCACACCATCAGAAGCTGTAACATTTCGGCGTATGTTCCAAAAGCCAAATAACAAGAAATTATTGGATGCCGTTCTGGGGCTTATCTCAACTATCAAATATTTGCCCGACATGTGATTTCACTGGGAGGAGGGTGAGAGTGTGTGTGTGTGTGTGTGTGTGTGTGTGTGTGTGTGTGTGGGGGGGGGGGGGGGGGGGGGGGGGGGGGGCAGGGTGACTGAGTCTTGCCCTGCATGCTTTTAAAGGCAGCCGCTGTTCCCAGATTCACCTTATCCACTGAGCCCTCGAGCAGCTTTAACGTCTTATACCCATCAGCCTATAGAAATCGGCCTCCAGCATGCGAGTGCACAGTCAGGCAGTCCTTGGAATGTATATTTTGGCTTTGATTTTTGCGGTGCATGAGGTAACTATGATTCTTTTATTCATTTTTATGGTCTTTCTATGTTAACAAAGACCGTCACTTGTAGTGTTTTAATGAACTATTGTTGTTTTGTTGTTTTACTTGCTTTCTTGCTTATTTTCACCTGAGGATATTTCCCTGATAATTTACTGTAATATATAGGTATAATATATATTTCCTATTATGGGGCATCTTCTAAAACAACTCTAATACTCTAGCCATTTTCTCAGTAATGACATTAGTAACTGGATACCATTGGCATGTGTTTTAGGTATCTAGTGCACCAGCACTCATCTCTGAAGACACATCAAGTCTTCAGCAGTCAGATACTGTATTGCACCGTCAGGCTCGCATGACACCTGTGTGGAGAATCTTGGCAAGTAAACCACGTGGCGCTTACTGTCATGACCATATAGAGTGCTCGACGGGACTGTGCAGGTAAAGGAAGACTTTGATCATTCCTTAGAAAAAAGAAATTTTAGCATTACAGTTATTTAGCACTGGTATATCTATTTTATTTCTATATGAAACATAATAATCTAATTAAACAATGTATAAAAGAAATTGTAATGAAAAATTTTATATTGCTGTCCATAGGAAGGGATTTTGCTCTTTCAATGAGCCTGTTCACTCATAACACCCCTGGAGACCCAGTGAACGAACAGAGTCACATCTGCTACTCCAGTTAGTAAAATACACAAAGGATTCAAATAACATGTTTAACTAGACATTAATGCATGAATATATTTAGAACACAAAGTTTGGTTCAAAATTCAGAAGGAAATTTGATGTTCATGTGGTTCAATGCCCAGCGTTTATGAACTTTTTGATGTGCAACTTGATGTGTTATTTTTTTATATATATATTTAAAACAATTATTGAAACTACTTTGATGAAGTATTTCATCAGAGCAGTATTACACAGCTTTCAAAAAGGGGGACAGTTTTGTATGGACAATGTAAGCAGTCTGTCATTTGAGTGACTAATGTGCTTAACATTAAATCTGAAATATAGTTTATTTTCTCAGGGCGGGGTCTAGCAATTTGACACAAGAAAGTCATGCCACACTTTTGCATAGTTAGCCATTTTCATATTTTTTAGCCCCAGGGTGGTATCATGGTTATTTATGTGATTTTTTGATTGTACTGTACATGAAACCTTTAGAATATGTATTTTGGGGTCTTTGGATCTAGGTGTTAGAAACAGTAATAATAAGAAAAACAATAAATATTTGAATTACAAAAAAAGAAACAGTAATAATGATGATAATATTAATAATGCATTTTGTTTATAGCATCTGTTCAAGACACTCAAGGTCACCTCACGAACACATAATAACATGGGGTGTAGGGAGAAATCTGAGGACACTGTAGGTCTAATTTATGTAATATAGGAGGACACAGGAATTATCATGCATGTTATCATGCATATATTATTATTATATGATTATATGTAATTACAACATGATGGTTTATTAATGTTGTTGAAGTTAGTTTGTGTGAATGGTGTGTGTGGAATGGGCTTTGTTACCTACATTTGAGGAATTAAAATATTTGCACAAGATGGTACTGTAAAAAAAGTGTACTGTTAAAGGCCTTATTGATGTATGTATGCAGTGTATGCAGTGTATGAGACATTCTCTATGAAACCACTATTAACATAATGTGACTTTTGATTACTTACTCATCTTTTTTCTGATTCCCATTTGCAATAAAAAGCTGATACCAATCTCTAATATTCCAATATTTCTTTCCATAGATATTTGAAGTGGCTGCTGTATTTGAAATTGTCATTATATACATTAATTATTCATAGGCACTGTAGCAGCTCTTGTAGGTGCAACACAACAACAATTATGAAGCAAACAAAATATAACAACATGACAATGCTAAGAGCCAACACTCCTTGAGTTACACTCAGTAACAGTGTGTAATAACACCTTTGTTCTTTACACATCCGTTTAGACACATTAGTTTATTCTGCATGTATTGACAATCCATTTACCATTATGTAGTTACAAAGTATCAATGAGGTGTTAGTTAATATATATATAGGAATTAATGGTGCATCCACTCTGTAATATAAAGTAATTTAATGTGTTGAATTGTAAACTGTAATGACACCAAGTGCTGCATTGGTGAAAAGCTCTGACTGTGACAACACTAACATTTAAGGCAAAACAGAAGGTAAACTTGTCACTGTTACTGTTGTGATGTAAGTCACCATTGCTCATGTAGTGTAACACTGAAAAGAGTGATATGTATTGGCATTGTATTCTAACTTCAATCTATGTAAATCACATCTAACAAGTACCAATTGTTATTAAATATTAATGATACCACATGCTCTCATGGCCCAGTATAGTGTGTGTGTGATTTTCCCAGCAGGGCAGGGCCTGTAACAGATATGAGTGGTCAGGGTGTCCCCAGGGCGTCCAGAGCATATGAGTTGTCAGGGTGTCCCCTCTTCCAGACTCTGACATTTGCTTGTCTCACATGTCTGGTACATGATAGTGTAACATAAGGTGCTTAGAAGCCCTTTAGAGAGAATGTTAGCAAGGTTTGTAGCTAAACATCATGAGAAGTCGCAGTAACTCTGGGGTCCAACTCGACAATTATGCACGCATGGTTAGGAAAACAATACTCTGTGACCAGGTAAGATAAAACTTTTTTACCTCACTAGGAAAGGATAAAGTTCAGGATTGATGAATTGTCACGTTATAAACTGCTGTTGTGTTTGTGTCTTGGTCTTTAAATGGCGCTGGTCTCATATACTGTTCTGGTTCACCTTGTGGGCTCCCTGGATAGTTTAGTGGTATTATTCTGAAAACTAGATCATTATATTTATTAATAAATAAATAATTGCTAAATTAGCTGCTAAATTTGAAATGTAAGTAGTCAATCTAAACAGGGCATTTTAACCGATAAACGTAATTGTATATATTTTATTTACATGAAACCCAGTCCTTTAGAGATGCTATTGGGTAATCTTCCAGGATCCGGTGACAGGGTTACTTCAGGGGAGTGCTGATCTTCCCCATGCTTGGGTCCGAGACAATGTGTATTGCATCCTGTCTGTGTGGGGTCTGAGTCTGGCCTACAGGAAGAATGCTGACCGAGATGAGGACAAGGCCAAAGCATATGAACTGGAGCAGGTAGGAGTGTAGCAGACAGGTAGCAGAATGTTTTTTCATTCTCTTCATTCTCTGGATTGTCTGTGATTGCCTGAAGGAACTAAAAATCCTGCAGCATTATGAAACATTTCAACAAGTTTACCTGATTACATTTTGTTTAAAGTAAGAAGGAAAAAAGAGTTGCATGTTTAATTTTAGTATGTAGACTTGTGTTCTGTCTATCCACAAGTTAAATGTGTCTAATGTTTCTTTGAGTTGGAGAGAGAGAGAGAGACAGGGAGAGAGACAGGGAGAGAGAGAGAGAGAGAGAATATAAGCATGCAAAAAGAAATGCCAGGGGGCCAAACTACTCAGCTCATGTTTCTTTTTCGTTACATGAGTTGAGGGAAGGTAGAAGGTCATAAGAATCAAAGCTCAAAGCTCACTTTTTCATTGCCTCACCTCTCTCTCTCTTTCTCTGGCTCTCTCTCTCTATCTCTCTCTCTCAATCTCTCACTCTCTCTTTCTTACTCCAGAGTGTAGTTAAGCTTATGAGGAGCTTGCTGCAGTGTATGATGAGGCAGGTATGATGAATGTTGCATCATAACCACACTATTTCACACACTACTTGATTGTTTATCATTGCAAATGATATGCATTTCCTGGAGCATTGCTAGAAATTCTACTCTGTACCCTTAGCTGGACAAAATGGAGAAATTCAAATACAGCAAGAGCACTACAGATTGTCTCCATGCCAAGTACCACACAGGCACCTGTGCTGCTGTGGTAGGAGATCAGGAGTGGGGTCATTTGCAGATAGATGCTACATCTCTCTTCCTGCTCTTTTTGGCTCAAATGACAGCTTCAGGTCAGTGCATCTGTCATAAGTTCACCTACCAGCACGTTTATATCTAACTGTTCACAGTTTCTCATCTGGTTTCCTGTCACCTCATTACATTTTACAGAAATGGCATATTACATCATTAACTATTTGGAATCATCTACCTGTTTGAAAGTACTTTGTTTCTATGATTGGTAGGGCTGCATATAGTCTACACACGGGATGAGGTCGATGTTGTCCAGAATCTCATCTTCTATGTTGAAACAGCATATAAAGTAGCAGTAAGTTTACATTGTAGCACAAATGCACATCATATTTTCATTGTCTTTGAAAACCATCGTTTGTGATGACCATAAGTTTGTGCATTGGTGAGTGTTTATTGGGATGCTGTTTAGGATTTTGGGATGTGGGAGCGAGGAGACAAGACCAATAAAGGCATCCCTGAAATCAACACCAGTTCAATTGGAATGGCAAAGGTGGGAAACGTCAGTTGTTATGATGTTTAAACTGTGTCATTTGAAAAAAATATTTCCAAACAAATATTTAATATGATGGGTCTACGATCACATACTGTGAGATATTAGGCTGCGTTGGAGGCCTTGGACGGACTGAATCTTTTTGGTGCCGAGGGCGGCCCAGAGTCAGTAGTTCATGCTTTGGCTGATGACATACAGCGCTGCCAAGTAAGTATCTGTTTTTTCTCCATTGCATAACATATAGGAGCACCCCACTTATTTCAGTGACTCTGAAACGAGTTGAGGTTTATGCTTCCGTTAAACTATTAACCTCTTAAACTCCAGTCTAATTTGTTCATTATTAATTATAAGGTGTATTATCCAGTAACTACTGGGAATCTGTCAGTTATTGCATTGAAACCAGTTTGAAAGGAATGTAGTCAGAAGACTGAGAAATGAAAGCACTGACTTACTCGTAGGTCCTTGGAATGTAAATCATTAATGTCTTATTGTCTCTCATCAGTCTATCCTGAGCTCAATGCTGCCTAGGGCGTCCACATCCAAAGAAGTGGACGCCGGTGTCCTGTCCATCATCTCATACCCAGCTTTTGCTGTAGAGGACATTGACACTGTTAATATTACTAAGGAGGATATCATTTCAAGACTACAGGTTATGATGGAGTCCGATTTCAAACGTAAAGCAGTATATTGTTAATCCACAAGACTTATACAAACTTGCATGCAGATGTTTTGTGTATGTTTATGTGTGTATGGTTATTTGTGTATGTTTTATTTTTTGTTTCTTGATAGGGAAGATATGGATGTTGTCGCTTCCTCAGAGATGGTCACAAAACGCCAAAAGAGGTGAAATCAATAGAAATCTATTTTATATTTTATGTGTATGTTTTTAAAGACATTATTTAAAAGTTTCAGAAAAATATTTTCTAGACAGTCTTATGCTTGCATAACAGTTGTTTTCATGACAATTATTCCTGAGATAAACAATAAAGTGCTAGGTGTAAGGTATTACATTAAATTTGACATTTTACATGTTTAATAAGGACCCCAATCGATTATACTATGAATCATCTGAGCTGAAACTCTTTGAAAACATTGAGTGTGAATGGCCATTGTTTTGGACTTATCTCATTCTGGATGGAATTTTCATCAATAGTCGTGAACAGGTGAGCAATTTATCCTCCAGCATTTTAGCTTGTCTTTGTTACCATTAAAACATTTGCTATTTTATATATTTATTTGCTTCCATCTATAGGTACAGGAGTACAGAGATGCGTTAGATGCTATTCTGATCAAAGGCAAAGATGGTCTGCGTCGTGTTCCTCAGCTTTATGCTGTTCCTCCAGATAAGGTAAGTACAAATATGTACAGTCAAATATGTACTTTCCTGAGTCATTGTAAGCACAAATAATATAGTCAGATATATTCCTAAGAAGAAGCACAAATAAAGGATTGTGCGGTTCAAACAGTGTCACATCACTTTAAGAAACATAACTGGCTTATTTCAATGGTTTCTGAACTCTAACCCTGTTTGTTTCATTTGAATAAGGTGGATGAGGAATATGTCAATCCTCACACTGTTGAACGAGTGCCTATGGGCATGTGCCCTCTGAAATGGGGTCAATCGCTTTATATTTTGGGTAACTTGTTGGCAGAGGTACTGTGAAATCAGTTGCATCTTTGTTGCTTTATATGTGTTATTAATGAATGTGTTATTATTTATTAATCTTTGATAATTATATAGAATTATATATATATTGTATATATATATATATATATATATATATATATATATATATATATATATATATATATATATATATATTGTGTGCCCACATAAAACATTATCAACATGATCAATGGAAACAGCATTTGAGCACTTAACATTTAACATTTTTGCCATTATTTCTATTAATCTAATAGGGATTATTAGCACCTGGAGAGATTGATCCACTCAACAGACGTCTTGCCACGATACCCAAACCTGATGTTGTGGTTCAGGGTAAGTAGCATGCAGTGTTAAGATGTGTGGTGGCAATGCCATTTTATTTAAGAATGCATGTTACGTCTGAAAATATATCTTCATACATATATTTTACTTAATATTCTAAGATTTGATTAGAAATTCCTGTTTTAGTGCTTTAGTACGGTGTAAATCCTGTGGTCATACTGTTTTTCAGTTTCCATCTTGGCTGAGACAGAGGAAATAAAGCAGCAACTACAGAACCATGGTATTGACTCTGAGACTCTGGAAGACATCCATCCAATCAGACTCCAGCCTTCTAGAGTTCTTAGTCACATCTACGCCAGACTGGGTAAATGAAGAACAAACAAATATATAATATTTAAAATGTCAAATACAGGGTGAAGTCTTCCTAAAGGAATGGTAAAGCTGTTTGAACTAGTACTTCAATAGGCTCAAACTGCCCAGACATGACCTCCAATATCACATTGCTTTTCTACAACAAGCACACTTTTTAGTTAACAATAATTAGTGACAACAGATTCTGATGTATTTGTTGATTTAATAATTTATTTGGCTCCACCAACACAAGTCATTCTGCAAATTGGCTGGCACTGTTTTCAGCAGTCAGCACTCATGAAATGCCTCTTGTCCAATCTAATTACTTGGTCAGAACTAACTGTTATATACTTTTAAATAATCGATTTTGTAGAATAGCATAGATTTACATGATTAAACATTTTTGGCTTTTCCATACAGTGATTCCAGTTATCCAGGATGACTGCCCTCATAATGTTACAGCAGACTGCTGAAATCTGTAGACAATGTGATAAGGATAAGGCTTGTCATTCCAGTGCAAAATGTAATTAGAAAACATTATGAAATTGTAGGTTTTTATTTTTTCCAAATCATCTCTTTACAGGACAAAATCAAAGACTAGGGTTGACTGGAAGGCCCTACCGACGCATTGGTGTGCTGGGGACATCGAAATTCTACATCATACGGAACACAATCTTTTCTTTCACTCCACAAGTGAGTTCATTTGAGAATCATGTAAGATGCTATCAGCAGACAGTGCTTTCGCTGTATCGGATATATAATTCTCTGATTTTACATGTGGCCTCGTTTGTTTTCTCATTTGATTTATGCCTTGCGTTCAGTTCATAGACCCCCAACAGTTTTACCTGGCTTTGGATAACAAGATGATTGTGGAGATGCTCCGTGGTGACATCTCCTACCTCTGCTCACACTGGAGACTGACTGGCAGACCTACTGTCTCTTTTCCAATCTCACACAGAATGCTCAGTGAGTCTTCACTCTGCATGCAGAATTGGACTTATGGGACTTCACAGCATGCAGGATTGGACTTATTCTGAGAGATTATTATGATTTTGGTTCATTCAGCTGATGATCAAAAACAAGTTGACCCTGCTGTACTGGCTACCCTGAAAAAGTTACAGGATGGTTACTATGGAGGAGCAAGGTAATGTCTTAGATTGTATTTGCCAGAACTGTAAATTCTTGCATAGCTTTATTTGATAATATTTTGCCTGATACATCCAGGGTGATCACTGGGCGTTTGGAAAAATTTCTGAACACGTCCTGTTGCGCTCACCTCACGTTCATGGACTGTGGTGAGTGCACATTGTGTTCTAGATATTGCAGAAGGAGAAGGAGAACTAGAAGGACATGTGGATTTGATGGCCTCTTAACAAGATCACTTTGTGCCTGCCACGGGAAATTCTTTTAATAATTTTGCACAATTTTTGCTTTGCTCTGCTGCGTTACCTTGGTTCTCTCAGAGGTGGATGATCTGGCGGAGTATCTCGACCAGCTGCTCGCCGTTCCCCAGCAGATGCCCATCAGTGCCACCGAAGGAGGACTCAACCGCTTTAAAGCTGCAGCAAGGAAGGCTCAAGACATGGTGTCTCTCGTTCACAAGGCCAAAGTGCTGAACATAGACAGTGAGTTTAGGGTTGCCACCTGTGACCGACACAGAACGTCCTCTACTGCAGGTTACAAAATGTCTAAGTAAATAAATTAGCAGGCAAAGTTGATAGCAAACCAAGAGACTTCCACCCAAAAAGACAAGATTATGATAGAAGTATACAGCTTGATTTTTATTTTGGAACCATTTAACATTACCTAGCAAATCCACCATGCCAAGGTGAGTGTACATGTGATGTGACATTAGCCATGCTACATCACACAGCACTTGGCACACAGCAAAGACAGTTACACACCCAAACACACACACACACACACACACACACACATACACACAGACATTCAGCTATTCGGCACATGTAGACACTGCTTTATTTAATACTACTACTAATACTACTGGTTTACCTCGAGAGCTGCTTAGAAATTAAAATGTATAACTTAGAACTTAAAATGTATAACTTAAAATGTCTTCACAGATGTACATATGTACCTTCCCACTAAACTATTCCGTGACCCACCACCAATTCTTCACCTTGTGAATAACGAAACCCAGGTAAATTGAAAAAAATCTGTCAAAAATGTATGTTGATTTTTATTTTTGTGTAAGCAATAGACTTTCTTACTTTTGATCAGGTCCCTCAGACAGGCACCAGTCCTTCAGTTAATCTGCCCAGAGATGTGAGTGGTGTGATTGACTATTCGGCCCTGGTGCAGATGTTGAAACAAACCCAAAACCTGCAAGATCAGGCTGATATCTTGTATATCTTTTATAAGGATAAGTAAGAACACCAGCCCCTCTGTGCAAAGTGAATTTACAGTTTTGGACATTTTCCGATACCTGGCTATTTTGTAAGCTTAAATGTGTTTCATTGTGTTTTAATTTGTGTTGTCAGAGGCATGGACTGGGACACCAGACTGCATGGCAAAGGCTGGACAGTGAAGCGACTTCTGGGTGACTTGTATGAAAAGGCGGGCAGTCTGAGACACTGGGGCCTGATTCGAATGGTGTGTGGCATGTTGCGCAGGAGAGTGGAGGAACTAGATGAGGTGACTGCTGCTTGAATGCAACTGATCACAAACTGGTTGTTTTCATTATTTTTTCTATTTCACTGTCACCACTCACATTTCAAGAAAAATCTTGTTTTTATTCATATGAACGGACTAACCACACACAGAATATACAACTTAAACAGAATAGTAAAGAAATCATGGAAGAATAACCACTGAAAAGCCAAGTGGTAGGCTATTTTTTATTAGCTAAAAATAGCTAAAGTGACTGTTCTAATACCAGGCTTGTACAGACTTGCTTTCACATCAGAAACATCTGACAGTGGGTCTTCCTCCAGAACCACGAGAGAAAATGATATCAGCGTGAGTGATACACACACACACACACACAAACAACATAAATAAATTATATACAATACAATTGAGATATCACCTGGACAAGTATTCAACTGACTTTTTTTTGTCCACACTCAGCCCCATGCCACCAGACAAACTAGCCAGGCTTATCGATGAAGCTAGTGAGAAGAACCTCACCATTGCAGTCCTCACTCAGGTTGGCCTTTCCTTTCATCTCAACCTCTATCTTTCAAAGTTCACCCAGTTTTTGATATTGAAAATGGAAATATGGAGGGTTGTTTGTCTGATTGGCAGGAGATAATGGTGTTCCTGGGCATGAGTATCCGGACCCAGCCAAAACTTTTCAGTGAAATGTTCCGCCTCCGGATTGGTCTCATTATCCAGGTCATGGTCACAGAACTGGCAGAGTCCCTAAAATGCTCTGGTAGTTATTTAGCACAGTGATAAGAAATGCATGTACTAAAACTGAGATTTGATTTCAGTTATCAAGAATTTTTTTGTAACATATTTTTCTATTTGCTACATATTCTATTTTACAATTCTCGAGCATTGTGGTATGGTGTTTGTGATTAGGTGTTCAATGAGTAGAGTGAATACTACTTGTGTACTACTTATACTTGTGGGAGAGTCTAGACAACAATACTACAGCGTCTACTGTTTTGGTTCTACATAAGGTGAGGAGGCTACAGAGAGTTTGATGAACCTAAGCCCCTCTGAGCTGAAAAACCTTCTCCTCTACATTCTCAGTGGTAAAGAGTTTGGTGTCCAGAAAAGCCGTGAGTTTGTCCATACATTATTTGATTTTTTTTTACACATTGGCAAAATATTCCATATCAGATGCTGTATCAGGTGATTGTTGATATGCTTTTATTGATTTAGCAATTTATGTTATTTATTTGAATCAGTGCGCTCAACTGGAAATGTTGTAAGTCCAATCATCTCTGTCTATGACAAGAGTAAACCAGGTTCTGGTAAAGATCAAATGAAAAGCAGCAGTAAACTGAAGTCTGACATCAAGCTGGTAAGTGCATGATTTGGACTGACCAAATCTCACTAGATTTTGATCTGAGATAACTAATCTGCAGCTAAAGTTTCTTTTTGTATATTTTAGCCCTTATCGGTACATTCTTTGGATATTGACAATATTGAATCAGGGGTGAGTACTGTGTGAAACCAAAAACCAATAAGGGTGACTTTAATAAATGTGTACTAGTACTAGTGGTACTAGTGAATAATCTCATGGGACTATTTTATCACTACATTCTTTTTGATCAAGTGAACATTCTGTTATCTTTTAGAGGTACAAACTCCCAGCCATAGAGTCATTTCAAAGTTCATTAGGAGCAACTATAGTGCGTGACAGTAGACAAGGCCAGTGGCTTCGCCGTCGACGACTAGATGGAGCTCTCAACAGAGTACCTGTGGGTTTCTACCAGAAGGTCTGGAAGATCCTGCAGAAGGTTAGTGAAGCCACATCACAGTGATTGTACACACCAGCTCTGTGGAGCTACAGGAAAACCCTCTTTTCCCATTTCTTGTAGTGTCATGGGATCTCCATTGAAGGCTTTGTCCTTCTATCATCAACCACAAGAGAGGTAATCCAACAACTCTGTGTTTTTGTTGCTTTTGTACAGTTATGTCACCTGTAAAAAGTTATTGCCAAATTCTACTTTATAGTATTACCAATGTTTTGTTCACTAAATCAGATGACTCCTGGTGAGATCAAATTTGCGGTGCATGTGGAGTCTGTGCTAAACCGCATTCCACAACCAGAGTACAGGCAGCTGCTGGTGGAGACGATCATGGTGCTGACCATGCTGATTGAGGTCGACGTTCCCACTGTGGGGGGTGTCATTCACGTGGAAAAGATTGCACAAATCGCCAGCGACATGTTCTATAAAGACCAGGTTGGGCATTATCAGCCTATTTCAGATAGGGAGTCCAGCTGAGACTTGAAGTTATTTTCCCAGTGGGTCCCTGTAATATATAAAACGATAATAACAATATTGGAAAAAATGGCTCCTACAATTAAAAATTAATAATGTAAATAATTGTAAATAAACAAAACAAAAAGTTAAATAATAATGTGAACTCTAATAAAGAACATGATGGTATAAAGTATTGAATAAAGCAAAGGCATCAGAAAAAACCCTACTGAATTCAGAATGACCTAAAAATGCTGTGGTTGACAGGTGGCTTTGTAATTTAGTGACAGATATAGTAATTCATGGGACTTTTGAAAAAGCTTTCACAGCTGTGCCATTTCAAATCTAAAATGCCTTTTGACCAAATTCAAATGAGTAAAAGTTTTTGAAACCACTTTTGTTCAACATAGAAATCATTTAGGGAATGAATATAGAGATTTTTGGACGTCTGAAGTCAATTTTTAAGGACCATAGGAGAAGATGAATTAAAGGGCATCAAATATGATTTCCCCATTCACCATGCAGGGTATATTGTGAGAGAGCCGAGGGAACTTCTTTCAAAACTATGCCATCTTCTAAAAGGAAGCTAGTCTGTTTGCCCAATTTGAAAAGGCCTCAAAATAATTATTAGATTTAGCCTTTTGGACCAAATAGTAGTACCTGTCTTCAGCAAAGCCCATATACCTCTGAACAAGCAAAGATTCATTTTATTTTAAGTCACCCAACTCAGATGAAAGTAAGAAGAAACATCTAATAGGACTGGGATAAGGAAATGTTTTCTAGATCACAAAAACAGGATCAAATATCTTCACATCTAGACAAAAATCTGAAGCTTCATTTTAAAAACTCTATAATCTTTGAATCCCTAGGCTTTCAGCAGCTATTTAATCATAGACCAAAGCAAAAAGCTTTAATAAAAACAAAAACCCTTTTGATTTACTTTAAATGTTTAAAAATATATGTTTAAAAAAGTAATATTTGTGCTGAATGTCTTAATTTCAATTTACTTTTACAAAGTATTGAAAAGATTAAGAAAAGATGAACGTCCTCTCAAATGACTAACACAATGCTTACTACATTGCAGAAAGACCTGGGATCGGATGACAGTCTCCTGGAGAGAGATGAAACGAATGGTATCTGCAGGTTACTATACGACTGTGCACCAAGTGGTCGCTTTGGAAGCATGACCTACCTGTCCAAAGCTGTAGTCACCTATGTTGAGGATTTCCTTCCTATGGGGTCCTGTGCTGTTCAGTGAAGCACAGAGTTTGAGATGAGTGATTCTGCTTGGCAAAAGCTGCAATAATGGCAATAATGTCCAACAATGAAATTGCAGAAAAATGAACATGGCAGTGATGGGTGTATAATCTAAAGATGGTGCAATATATATATTTAACAATTTATATCATTGTATTTTCCACCATTAAAAACGTTGTAGTCCTAAAGGGTTTTCAGTTTGGCGGGTCAATACATGAGCTACAAAGCAGGAAAAATATATAAATAATAAACAGAATTATACACACAAGCATACTGCTGTATTTGTTTTTAATCCATACAGCCATACCTTTACCATACCTGAATGAAACATTACAAGTTACTGTATGCAGAAACAGCTTTAACTTGTAAGGTGAAGTCCAAAATGTTTAGACAAGACAAATGTACAAAAAGTGACCTGTACACATTTCTTCAAGACTCAAGAATTTGGGAGGCCAGCAACTGTGGCATGATGAACACTGACAGAGGTTGGTTCGAAACACTATTCAGGCAATGTGCATACAAAACCGTGGCTTGGTTCAGACATTATAAACATTGATTCAAGTGTGCACGATTACAACAATCACTTTTCCAAAGGGAGTGGGGCTGGGCAAGGGGCCTGACATCATGACATCGTATCATTCCACCGCAATTCACTATACACCATCATTCCATTTGCATCAGTCAGTGACATCATCTAAGAGGGCTGTCTAGAAACACTAGATTTGACATTTAAAAACTAAAGATAACATGTAAAATGACAGAACTATGTTATGTTGTGGGGCAGGGTATGCTACAAACACACAGCATTAGGGTAAGATGGCACGTGAGCATGTCAGTCTCTAAACCATTTCTCATGTCTGCTTTGTCATATTTGGTTTTGGGTTGGTTGATGTTTTTCCTCTGGCGCTACGATCATCTGATCTCCTCAGTGCTACATGAAGTGCATCTGCAAATAAGGGAAACCATGTTTGCTCAATGAACAATGTTTCTACAGCAGCAATAAAGAAAAAAAAAATCACAACTTCAACCTTTCATTAAACAGTATATACAGGGTTCATACACTTTTTTGACAACTAATTTCCATGACTTTTCCATGACTTTCAGACAAATTTCAATGACTGTACATTCTCTAAACATATGTGTAGACACGAAAAATAAGAAAAAATCCAGGCTAAAATTCCACAGTATATCATCAATTAATGAAAAGACACATGGTTTAATTGAAAAAATAAACATTTACCGTATTTTCAATATCAATATAAGCCGCATCTAAGTTTTTTTTAATGAAAAATGTTGTAGCTATAAGCCGTATCCGGGCTAAAAGCCGGTGAGTTCCCTTTTACCGACGGGTCTGGTTAACGACGGACGGAGTTACGACCGACTTTTCTTAATTTCGCGCGGTGCGTGGAGGTGCAGTGGCAGCACTGTGGAGTGTTGTGGAGTGTAGTGTTGTGTACGATAAGCTGAAGCAGCGCAGCCTCCACCGCAGCCCATCTCGGCAACGCGGTCGCTCTTTCTCACGCTGTACGCACGAGAACATTGTTAGTTTTTTTCTATTCTGTGTTTACGATCAAGGCGTGTCTAAATCTACACTGTAAAAAAAAACAGTTTTTTTACAGGTTTTTCCCAATAAATTTTACAGTTTTTTCCTGTATTTTAAAATGACAGGGAAAGTGTATTACAATTACCAGAACAAACTGTTTATTTAAAAATGTCATGTGATTTAACAAGAAAAATCTGTATAAATTAAATACATTATAAATCTGTTTTTTAACAATTCTTAGATAATAATTTTAACTAAACAAACTGTAAAAGGAAAGTAATATTGATTAATCTTAATGAGACAAAGTAATAGAATCTTCTGGAATTAATTTCAAGGAAATATTACAAGACAACATTGATGCATGTTTTAATTTAAGTTTTGACATGTTAAATATGTGATTTTCATGTTATAAAAGTGAGTAAAAAGTAAAATGTTCTTGACTGTGATTTATTTTTATATTTATAACATACATAAAGAGTTAAGGCGTTCCAGATCCATCTCATTTTCAATCCACTATTAAATATGCACTGTATCTGTATCACTGTATCTACACTGTAAACCCGGATTAGGTTTTAATAAATTATTTTAGTAATCATTAATTATTATTTCATGTTTCATAAAAAATATTGCCATTACTAAATAAAACTAGTTGTTATCATTATTGAGCTGAAATAGGCATTGCAATGATCATGTTAAGTAAAGATAACTGAATATGTTAAGTTTATGATTGGTAGGGGTGGGGCCTGTTTGAATCGGACCACTGCACAGTGTGCATGAAGAGTTGTTCTGGTTGTGCATATTGTTTGAAGAACCTTTCGTTATCACCCCGCTGCAGCCCAAATGCATGAGTTTTGAAATCAGTGTTTCTTCAAATGAGTATTTGCAACGTCAGCTTTCAGTGCATGTAACTTATTTAGTTAACGCGTAATACAGTGGTTCCCAAACTTTTTCTGCCGTGCCCCCCTTTAGTAGATGAGAATATTTTTGCGCCCCCCCCCTCCCCCTCCCTAATGACTAGGGATGCACCGATTCACGTTTTTCACTTCCGATACCCATTCATATCTATCTGAGGCTTGGTATCGGCCGATACTGATCCGATACCGATCTGATAAAACAGTGCTGAATCGACTTAAAACATTTTTTTTTAAAACACAGACATACTGAATTACAAGTTTATTGAAAACTCTGCACCAGTATAGCACACTTAAACACACATAAAAACATGTAAAAACAGCACAACTTGCATTTGTTCAGTCAGGGCAATTATGAATATAACATTGAATGTAAAATAAATAATACCAAAGAACCTGAAACTTACAAAAACAATAGGTTCACAACTTTGGTCAAACATGAAAAAAATAAACTGCAAGAAACCTTTGAAATGGTTCAAGAATTCTAAATATCATTTAAAATAAATAAGGAGATGAAATAAGAGAAACAGCAATACCTATGCGGCTAGTTTGCTAGCGTTGACATCACGCAGAGCACAAAGCATGTAACGGCCAGAAATATGTGTACTGTCTCTTTAAGGGAGCGAGTTGAGCGCGCGTATGGAATATTGTTGTTATTTAGCTTTCTGCCGTAGAAAACCACTGCTCTTTATTTTATCTTTATTTTATTTCTGTAAGTAACGCATTCAATGAGCTTTGGACAACTCACCAGTTCATGTATGAACAGTCAAGTAATGATGGAGCCCAGGTTTATTTTGGTTAACCAGCACATAAACGGACTAAGTGGAATAGCACCAGCGCGAGTACGAGTGAGTGATTCACCTCTTCTCTGTGTGCTTCGTGTTTCACTCGCCTGTTAACTGTCCAAGTTTTCTGTCCGTGTCGGAGTGTAACTCCGAAAAGCGTTACAAGCATAGAATTAGACTGAATAGATCTGTTTTAATGGATCGGTCACATTGTCACTGATACCCGATCTAGAATTTTTTCAGATATTAATATCGGAATCGGTGCATCCCTAATATTGACACATGTGCACGTTTTACTTTCAAGCTCCGCGCCCCCCCTGCAATAGCTCCGCGCCCCACCTAGGGGGCGCGCCCCCCACTTTGGGAACCACTGGCGTAATATATTCTTATCGGTTCATATAGCGCTAGAACATGTGTCTGGCATTCCTGTCCGATCATAGTTTAACTATAACCGTAGCGTTGAAATGTGTGTTCTGACGGTTCGGAGTTTATGGCTCATTTTAACTATTAATGTTATATATATTTTTATATTGAAGCGTCGGTCCAATGGGGGACGGCGCTACTTCCCATGAGTCTCTGCGACTCCGGTATCGTTATCTGTTAATGTGATGTCTATGCATGTGTTGATTAATTGTGTACTTGATTATGTGCATTACTTGGTTTAAGTCCCCCTTCATCAATTTATGTAGTTGTACTGTGTGAATTATTCTATGCCATGTTTGTGTAGTGTTGTCGTGTTATTGCCGTTCTCTCATGTTTTGTGTCTAAATTAAGTCTCTTCTGCGTGATCGTGGGGTCTGGCGTGATTATGTTGTTGAGGCAGTTTGAATTTAAAAAGCCTTGTGCTGCGGTGGATCTGTTTGCTACCTCTCCTTCCTACACACTGCAATATTGTTATAATTGAATGTGAACTAGAGTAAAGACCACATTCAATTTTAGGAATATTTCCTTTAAAATGACAGTGTTGCATGTTAAGTGTTATAATCACCGTTTTTTTACAGTTTATGTATGTTTTAAAATTTACAGTACTTATCTGTTTTTTTACATAAACTGTAAAAAAACGGTAATTTTCTGGAAACGGGGGCGCCAGAAAATTGCCGTTTTTTTACAGTTTATGTATGTTTTTAAATGTACAGTACTTATCTGTTTTTTTACAGTAATTTTCTGGCGCCCCCATTTCCAGAAAATTACCGTTTTTTTACACTTTTTTTTTACAGTGTAGGTTCGCGCTTAACGACGAAAACTGCTTTGCGTCGGACTTTTCAGTCTCTAACCCCAACGTTAACCAGTTGGTTAACCACACAGTGCACATTTTGCATGCCCCGTGTCCTTGTCTTTCTCAAGCCATAGCTTGTATTTGTCCAACTGAAGCAACCATAGTTGAATCGGCATTTACCAGCATTACGCTGATTTACACGTCATCAAAGTACAATCTACAGCTCCGCTTGGAGTCCAACGCTAACGCAGCGAACTAACCTGTGAAGTTACGTTAGTGGTCCGCACAAAGAAAAAACATGGCTATATTATAGCATAGACCTGACAAAATTATGGAATAAAGTAGAATACATGGTGTCTAAGATGGTAAGTAGTAAGTAAGTTGCTTTGGGGCATTTAAGTGCAATACCTGAGTTCCAGGGACAGGGGTGAAGGGATTAGTGGTGCGAAGCACAGGCTGGTTGTACATCACAGGCTGGGGTGCCATTAAGGGGACTGAACCCATCTGGCCCATGGGAGGAGGAATCTGTGACAAATCAAACCCAAGAGAATTCATGAAAATGAATTAATTTATGAATTAAAAAATCCGTTGAAAAGGGTTACCTGTCATTTGGGGACTTTAAAGGTTTATGTTAAGAAATTACAGCGCACAGATTACTTAGAAAATCTAAGTAAAATCCTACCATCCCATATACAGGCACTTGGGGGGTTGTCATTGGAAATGCTACCGGAGCTGGTGCCTAGAAGGTAGAATGTAAAGAGGTATTTTACACACACACACACACACACACACACACACACACACACACACACACACACACACACACACACACACACACACACACACACACACACACACACACACACACACACACACACACACACACACACACACACACACACACACACACACACACACACACACACACACACACACACGTTTCCTTTTTTTTCCATCAGAAAAAACAATAAACCAAAAAACAAAATCAAAGGGGGCCTTACATAGCCAGTATAAATCATTCCATTCTGCAGCAAATACATAGAAAAAGAAAGGAAGAGGGTTAGAGAGTTAGCCAGCATTGGACAGTTTCTTATTTGTGATACAAATACAAATTAAAAGCTTTTATTTAAAGTGTGTAGCTCCAGGACCTTTGTGTGACACTATATGGTCTAAAAACTGCTGAATTAAGGATACACACAATGACAAGAGTGCACCATAAATTCAGAATTAGGGAGCAAATGTTTTTTTTTACCATCTGTGGTATAGGAATGGGAGCAGGGGCCAGGTGAGTGTGACCCCATGGGGCTGACCCACTCATGGCCTTAGACTGCCAGTGAGAGCCTCCTGTGTTTTTCTTCTCCAGGTGGGTCCACTGCATCTCTGGCCTAACAAAAGCAGCACAGAACAAGTTCGCTAATTCAAAAATTGCTTCTAAGCCACTCAGTCCTGTGTACACAGTACAACATAAAGACTTGATGGGTCAAACCTTGGTTTTGTGTCTTCATATTCATGGCAGTGTGATTGATTTACATGTATTAGTCTTTAAAAAAGTCGTACACTTGAGCTTCTGAGGTAGATAATACACCTTCAGAGGTACAATAATCTTTAGGATCTACAAAGAGTTCCAAGGACTGCAATGACAAGATAATAAACCAATGTTCTCTCCATCCCTCTCAGTCACTTTTTTTTCACATGGTTATTTATAATACCCCAAAGTAAAATCCATTACAGAGAGCGGAGAGCTTGCCATTATTTAGGTTATCACAGGTGGATGTAGTGCATTTGCCAGCACTCTCTAACATTAGATAAAAGAGTTTTCAAACACAAAACAACTGCACTTCAATTGACACCTTCCTAAAAATGCAGTATAGTTTGGCCTCCTAGTTAGCAGCTAATTTAGTCTTGTGCCAGCCTATTCAAATTACTACATACAACGTCAAAAAAAATTCTTACTTTTTGGGTGGGGGCCCTCCAAAGTGCAAATCTATGATAAACAAAACATGTTCTCAGACAGAAAATGTAAAAAAATAGACTTAATAAATAAAGGGATAATGATTAAAAGACCTACTGCCCACTAGATTGGCCAAAGAGGAGTCCAGGTCATTAGTCAGTAACTTTCCTCCATTGTGGAGTGTGCCTTGTCCATGGACCTGTGAAGAGATACTGGGCTTCAGCAGAGGCCCTAGCAGACAAATAACCTAAAGCAGGAAACAGATTAAAACAGAGAGAATAGACAGAGGGACAAGAAAGAGAGTGGTCACACATGTCCTTCTGTGAACCTTCAAGCTATTAGACTGAGATATGCACTTTTGACTCACCCAGAAGTGTCAGCCATGCAGAGCAATTTGCATGAGAAGGGGAAAAAGGTCGAATGACAGAGTTATCATTTATATATATAAAAAAAAACCCTGCCCGCTCATAAGTGAAAATGAACTTTCTGTGTGTTTGTGGCACTGGTTGGAGATCTCACCTCCCCAGCCATTGTTATTGGCTGGCAGGGTGTTGGTCTGAACAGGAGTGCTGAGGTTGTGTTGGAGGTCGAAATGATCACTGGTAAAATTGTGCACACTGTTGATGGCAAAGGACAGGGACAGGGAAATATTACATTTCCTGGAACTTGGATCATTGTTAAACTAGATTTTATTTTTTTCAGGTGGCGAGACATGAGCAGCCACAGAGTGGTGGGCACCGGCGTGACTGCTGTACCCGTTGGTGATGGGCAGTTCTGGTGGGCTGGAGAGCAGCTCGGTGGTGCCGCTGCTTGTGCAGCTGTTGGCGCTGCCCACAGACTGTCCGCTAGGGGAGACCGTTGGGGTCTGCATCCCGATATCTTTGAGCTGTACTCCCTGGGGGCAAAGGTTCAAGAGGAATCATCATTTCATCAAGAAATACTTCGGACTGACTCAATTTTTTATTCATGCAATAATTTTAACATATTTTGAACTTTGAAGAAGGAATCAAAGACATTTAAGAGAAGCTTAATGCTGCCAGCTCTTTGCTAGATAAGTGAGCTAGACAAGAGCTAGGCAAGCTAGACAAGAGAGAGACAAACGTGAACAATATCTACCTTTGTTGGCTGTAATCTGTTGCCCTCTGCCTCCTGCTGCTTCTCATCCCTGTTGATGGGAAGGATTAAAAAAACAATAAGACTACAAGCAAAGATGCAGATACTAATCTAAACAACAGGAGACAAAAGAATAGACTTTTGATTAGCCTTAGCTCCCCGCAAGAAACACCTATGAGGCTAGACAGGCATTTTTCAGTCAAGGGGGCTATAATTGTGGCTTATTATTGCAAACGTTACAATGAAAATCTCAGTATTCCCTTGTATTTCTGTAGAATATTCAGTATTCTCTTGTATTTGTGTTATTCAAACAGAAGCTACAATGGGAAATCTGTGTTCGCCCAAAATTTTACAAGGTGCATCATGAGAGCAGATTTCACACTGAACTACTGAGAATTGTAGGATCCATTTACATACAGTGTGAATTTGGCATATGCACATACAGGTAAAATGAGGACAAGTTTCTCTGAGGGATTCTATTTTACCCTTTTACCCTAGTCAACAGCATACGGCTACAGGGTAAAGTACCTGTTGACAGTAGAAAGCTCTTTGCTTTTCTTTCCCTCCAGAGAGGCCAGGTGTTGTTCCAGAGCTTGTAAGAGACTGCTTGGGGCCTGGCAGTGATGTCGATTGAGGACAAAAGAGAGATTTCAGGCACACCGGGATGTACGTGGATGGAGTACAGTATAAAATTATTCTCTCTCTTACACACAGACAGACACACACATAGACAGACACACAGACACCGATACACACCCGACCATAGACATGAACCTGTATTCCTACAGTCACCACACACACCACATATAATACATACAAACTAATACAATGTCTCTCTCTTATTCTCTCATTCTCATACAAAGACACACACACACACCCACCCACAAAGACAAACACAGACATACATATACAGAATCACAAAAGAAAGGTCTGCATTACTGACAGAACCTAATAGTGTTTATGAGCCTCTGAAATCAAAGGGAGACAAAGCAAAAACGATTCAGGTAGGAGACGTTCGTACATGCAAAATGTGTTATTTCCCATGCAAGTTGTCTGATACTTCATACACGGCTTGTGGTGAAAACAGCTCAAGGACCTCTCAAAGGGTGGTTCAGACTATGACACACAAGTACTAGACTGACCTACAAGAGGGACCCTTTCTGACCATGCAGAGGACTTCAAAATGCACAGATATAAGAAGCCACAGCAGAACCTGCTAACCTTTGGATTCCACCTGGATTTCGATTAATGATTGCATTGCAGCAAATAAAATACAGCAGTTTTGTTGTTTTTTTTTTTTAGTTTAGTTTAAACATCTTCAAAAATTTAATACAGAAAACATTTGGAAGCCAAAGCAGGTTATTGTGAGAAAGGCGAATGCTGAATGAGAACATGGGTCATTTGGCGAGTGAGGTACATTTTCTCCTACAGTCTGTAACCAGTAACCTCTACCGGCTGACCAAAAACACATTCACTCTTCAGAGAAAGATTTTGTTCTTACACAACATTTGCCTTTCAATCTGGAATGTACCACTATGCATGCCAATTTGAGGAAGGATTTCCATGAGTAACAAAATAACAGATTTCTCAGACAAACAGCTCTAAGGAAGAGACAATACAAAGAAAAGCTCACTGAGAAATCTGAAATATATGCAACAAACAGGCTATTCGAAAAAGAGAATAAAAAACAGCAATAAGTTAAGGAAAGGGTAACGTGGCTGTAGGAGTGTACAAAAGGCCATGATGTCTATCTAATGAGCATTCATGTGGATCTTGCACAGGCCTTCTGAATACTGCTGCAGCTTAAATAAACAAGGTACTCCTTCCATTTTAAATGGTTTTGACATGGTTAGGTACCACTGTGTAGTATGCCAGCCCAAGACCTTCAGGAGTCCCTGTCTGATGTAAATGATAAATGTCAAAAATGCCAAATGGTGGCAAACTGAAGGGGGAGATGTATGCCCAGCAACCCTCTGTCAGTTAGCATAAGAAGCAATTAGCATGAGAAGCAAAGTCCAGCACAAAGTGTAGGCCTATATTTGGCGTCATTGCTGACTGTAAATGCTCAGATGGTGCCAGGCAGAGTTTTGTCCCCTGCTCCAGTTTTAAGGCATTCTTCTAATTGTGCACATTCACCGCTCTTCCTGGAGCTACTCAAGCAGACTCCCCTACCAGTGCAGAGATATATGGCAATGGTGAGTGCCTACAATACAAGAGCTGTCTGCAATTGGTCACTGCCGCACCCATGACGGGATACAAGTCACAAACAGCATGTCAAAGGATCACGGGCACAAACACCATTTAGCTATATATCAATCGGTATTGGAATTAGAAGCGTTCAAATTTCTCATGGGTTAACCAGTAAGAAATGGCGGCTTGAAGAGCAAGCACTAAATCTCAATGAGACGGTACCTCAATAGCCTTAAATGGCTTTCATTCCTAAAAAAAAATGCTGAGCTAGTAAACATGGCAACAATCAAGGCATAGGCTTTAAATAAGAGCTTCTCTGAGGTTCAAAGAGACCAGCTTTAGTACCCATTTACCTCTGATGAAAACAGAAAATGCAAAACAGCACATCAGATTCCCAGGGAGAGCGCGGGTATGGAGTAAGTTTCTGGAAGCCCCTATCCTAAAAGTCTGACAGATGAGGGATAAATCATAAAGGAATGGAGTCTGGGTATGGGAGTCTATGGGGTGAGGTGGTGATGAAAGTTTAGGGTGAAACCACATGGGAGAAATTGAGATGAAATGTGCCACTAACCTGTGAGAGATCTGGGATGTCAACCTGATCAATTCCAACTTGCTGTGACACAAAAAAGGAAAGGAGGGAGGAGAACGGAAAACAAAATGTGAAACAAAAAAGGTAAAAAATAAAAAAAACAAAACAAAACAGAACAGAGGCATGTGGAGGAAGTAGGAAGAAAAATAAAGAAAAAGAGCCATTACTCCATGCAGTGTGTGTGAGTGTTAAAGAAAAGATGGACAACTGGATGTACATAGAGATAGACATCAAGATTTTGGAGGCTGGTATAATGAGTGATAAAACACTGAAATGTCACGTTAGGTCATGTGAACGAAGATGAAAGACTCATATGACTAGGTGAGAAACATCCAAAAGAAACACACAACTAATGTTGACTTTGAAAAAAAGACAAGAAAAAATGGCATACACACATTGTTATACAAATAAAGAAATGCGCTCTTAAAGTCAACTTTAGTCTGTTTTTGGATAGCACTGCACCCAGTTCCTGAAGAGACATATTACTCAGCCAAAAGAGAAAAAGAAAACAAAATCTAGAAATCAAGAAGGATGTGCTTAGCATTTTTCCACAATATACCTTCATACACAGCAAAAAAATATGCTTTATAAAGAAAAGAAAAAGGGCTAAAGTCCAGCCATCGAAATGTGGCACAGTTGTCAAAACGCGTGATTTCTTTTAATCTCTTTTTCAAAACGCAGCTAAGAGTGTAAAGTATACACTGACTATTTAATACAGGCTTAACCTTGCAGCGTTTCGATATGAAACGTCACTAAAGTCCTCGCTGCCTCACCATTAGCCAATCACAGTCAGTGATTTGAATCATCAACAACTGTGGCCCACATTTGGATCGCATAACTTAAAAGTCAACACACTGTTGGCAAAGTTAAGTGGTAAGACTGAACAGTTGGTCTTCATCTGAATAACAAAGCATTGTTTTAGTGTTGCTGAGAGGGACAGATAGACTGAGAGACATCTTGCTATCACATGCAGTGCAGGCACCAGAACAGGCAGCATGAAGGGGAACCTTTGATAAAAGTTGAACCGGAAGGCAAGGGTGGCAGTCATCAAAAAAAAGGGCCTCCATGGTACAGCCCAGTCAACCCATGCACAGAGAGTATTTAGAAGCGTTTTACCTCTGCCACTTTGAGAAACTCTGAGAGCTTGGTCATCCTGGTAAGAAACCTCTTGTATATTTCCAGGGCATCTTTACACTGATGCTTCTTCATATCAAAATATTTCTCTTTGAAGTGAAAAACAGGGTTTAGTATAACAGAATATTTCACAGATTCCAAAGTCGTCTTCAGTATATAACCACCGTAACACTTATAATGACATATAATGAAAATAATACAAACCACTGTGGCAGTGATGGGAATGTACTGTATTACCTAGAAGGTTAATGACACCCTCATTGTAAGCAGCAAAGATGCGAATAGAATCCTTGAAGAGCAGCATGAAGGCACCATTGATCACACCATTGGTCAGTTCATTAGAGCTGGCCTAGAGGGAAGTAATACTCTTAAGTACGTTTTAAACGTGTTTCTTGTAAGGTACTTCAGTCTGATGGGAAGTTATTTGCAGTCTTAGAGCTAATGGTAATAAATTTTTGATAATAATATAATTCAATTTTTCAGTTTAAGAATTAATAAATTCTGCAAGCTTATGCTTGCGTTTTTGCTTTTACTGCAACAGTTTAGGCGCCGGTTTTAGTATGAATGGGTTTCTTTTTTCTTATTCTAGTACTGCAGATCTCAAACAACTAGCATGACATCTACCTCAAAGTCAAGAAGAGCATCCAGCTGATTCTGAATGATTGGGAGGGTCTTCATCAGCTTTTCTGTGCTCATGGTACGCATCACTCCATCAATCCTGCAGAAAAGTGAGAGCTTACATGAGGTTGTACAAAAAAATTACATTTTATTCAGGCATGTTTGTATTTGCATATTCATGCATATCAGGTCTGTTCTCATCATACATCTGATTCACTGGGCCTTTGGATACGATCCCATTAAAATGAACCAGAAATGAACCTACTCACCCTCTCTTCATCTTGGTAAAGTCAACTGCTACCAGACGGTATGACATTGCACGCTCATTAAGGTATCTGCTGTATCGTCTGATGTAGGTGGACATGTTATAACCTAGTAGAGAATACATTTTGACGGTAACTGAACTGTCCAAATGGAATGTCAGGCGAGACGTCTACAGTATGATCTCGTGATTTAAGACTTACCCACCTTGTAATGCACCTTTATCTATGAAATTATTCAAGTTAAAGAGTGTGCTTCTGGATGCAAGGTACTGGATAAACCTCTGTTTAGAAGGAAAAAAATACAACATTTGACTTCAAAATGTCTATCAATATAAAATATCAATACAGAATGGAAATTTTAAATTTTTAATACATTTTAGTCAGTATTTCGGAATCTTCACTTTGCTTTAAACAAATTTTTAAACATGTTTACACCTTAAAACCTTCAACTGACTTCAAAAACTTATTAGCATGAATAAAGAAAGCCAAAAGAAAAGTAAAAAAAACAAAAAAAACAAATATAAAAACACCGGCTGACAGCTTACCTCATTGCCGTACATCATGAGATGGTGTGTGGTGATAAGGGTCTTGAAAACCACAACCCAGCTTTGATTGGCCGTCCTCTCAATCAGCGTGTCAGCCAAATGTGGTATACTCACACTCAGCTCATTGGTGCAATGCATCAAATCTAGACATTGTACAGACACAGATACAAATAAAAGAACTTAACAAAGACACAATTATATGTAGAGACGCGTATACAAGAAGACATATTTCCCCACTGTATATTTTAATAGGTGTTTAATATTGGCGAGCTTCTTTCCTTATATCAGGGATTCTCAATCCAGTCCTTCGGTAGCCATTACAGATTTTGATCTGCTCCAGCACCTCATGAACATTAAACAAGGTAATCAAGGACTCTTTCCTACCTGGCCAAGGTGTACTGGGAGCTGCAACAGCATAAAATCCTGGTATGGCTGAGGGGGTCACCAAGGACTGGACTGAAATCCAATGCCTTATATCCCTCAGGCATATCTCTGTTCTGAACCTGACAGCTGCATTGATTACCTGGTGCTTTAATTGACTACACTCTTGTGAATTTAAGGCTATTTGTGAATTTAAGGAATCCTTAATTTGACTTGTTAAGTTTGGTGCCAAGAAACCTCCACAGATGGCATTTTTAACATGTAATCAGCAAAGGGTGTAAATATAATTTTATTTATATTTAAATCTCTCTGGGAGACCACATATATGAAATACCTTTTTATGTCCTGGTCCTTTAAATTGTGGCAAAATTATAATGTTCATATAAGGCTAGGAAGAAATTATTTGTTGTGCAGTCATTCGGGACTTTTATGAGGGCATGGTAAACTGACAGGGAGGAAGAGGGGTACAACGGTCCCTTAACCTGGAGCATGCTGAAATGCCCTTACTCAAGGGCATAATGTAATTTCCGCAATGTGAGTGAAGGGACCTCAAAACATGTCGATCTACCACCCAGTGCTGTAGCACCTGGGCAGTTTTGGGGCATCAACAGTAGGACAGAGTCAGGAATGAACTCTATGGATTAATGTGCTAGTGTCCTGCTTGCTGGACAAGGTTAGTTTAACCCTTGAATTGGTACGAGTCAGTCCGAAGCTGCTCTCTATGAGTATTACTCAGTATGAACATAACCCTTGAGTGACATGCCTATAATGAATTATATGTGTACATGTAAACATTTAACATATGAGTAAATTGTTCTGGTAAATTATGATTCGGTTTCTAATCTATCTAATAATACATTGAAGCGTGCCTAACATATTTATAAATGTGAACCTAAGCACCCCTGAACTGACCAGTGCCCTGCCTATTAGTGTCTGTGAGAATAGTGAAAAGCACTGGCAAAAATAAATACTCAAAAACAATGAGATAAAGCTGTAAATAGATTGTTGTGTGCATGACTTAACATAAGAATTTATTTTTGCCATGTCCTTCATACTGCATTGTCTTTTCTTCTGATCAGCTAGTTTTGAAATGGAAAAACAGCCGATAAATCTCCTCCCTACCCGAGAGTCCTCCTTAAGACTAAATGTTTATAATTAGATGCATACATGAAATCAAACAAAACCAACCGGTCCCTATACATTAGCGTAAAAATACAACCACATTTACGTCATGACATTTCTCACATCAGTGCAGCACTGATCCTTACAATGAGGCCTCACGTTCAGTGTAGTCTGCATACTGCTGGCCATTAGACGCTCATGGTATACGCACAGCACCGGAGCCCTGCACGTGTAGTTAAGTCTGCACGAGCTTTGAGATGGGCTGCTCTGACCTTCAGTATAATTGATATTCGAAATGATGATCGTTCATCATTAAACATCTAAAAAAATGTTGAACTGTACGGAATAGGCTGCAAACACGAACAGAAAATACACCAGATCAGAGTCAAATATAGGCCGAATCGCTACCCCTTAGCGTAGTTACAAAGCGATCGCGCTGGATGAATGGGTTGACATTTTGAAGGTCTATCTACTTAACCTACAATCAAGGTGCTTCTTCTTGGGTGCGCTGACTTCGTGCGTCGTGGCCTTGCAGACGGCTTTGCTGATGGCCGATCCAGTCATGCTGTGCTGAGCCGCGGCGATCCGGTCCGTGATGGACTGTCCCGACATATTATGCTTTTCAAGAAATCGTCTTTCAATAAATGTATTCACTGCAGGGGTGGGGAGCACACTTAGTGGATTCTCTGTGTGCACAGAACGGCAGCCTATCCTGATACGGACCCGAAACGAGAGGATGCACTGACATTCAGATAACTGGGTGCCAGTAAAGAGACAATCAAGGGCAAATGATTGCGCGTTGATATGATTAGTCCAATGTTACAAATAAAGCAGTAAGAAATCGAAATCACGTTATTTAAATACACCTACCCTTAATACGTGCAATAGGACATCACTATGGTGATTGCTACCCTCCCGTGTCGCCGGTTAACCATGTAATTGCTGCTTGAATAAGACTACGATTTCGGATTCAAAAAATGAAACGGGTCGAATCAGAACCAAATATAGTTGGTGGTTTAATAATGTCCAGCTCGTGTGGCAACAGCAAAAAAAACGCCCCAATTTACATCATAGTTACTGGTAGCCGCATCGCAGAATTTGATTAGGCTAGCTACTTAGTATCATGTTCAAATTCCTTCAGCCTCCTTCATGAAATTCCTAAGATGTTTAATATGCGAAAGATTGTATAATTATCTAAATGACAGCTGCACTGTTGCACTGTTTCTAACCAGGAAAATTCAACATCTCGTCGATGACATATTTCACGGAGGAATAATTTCAGTTTTTCCTAGTTATCTGCCGGACGCTCCGCGCAAAATGGCAGTATCGAAATCAGGTGACTTGGGGCGGGGGGTGATTGGTCTGTGTCTGAATATGTGGGGTGGGCGCCTTAAGGTGGAATTTTAGCACTGTAAAATAAATCAAACAATACATACTTCAGTGCTATGACTTTTTCCAAAAAAAACGATAATCATTTAAAACCTCTTTATTGATTCAGCCTTTTAATAATTTGTTTCCTTCCAATTTGTACTAAAAAGAATAAATACAGCATCTCACAGACAAAAGAGAATGAAGCAAATGTGCAAGTAAATGAGCAAGTTGAACATTTACATTCTAACATCATAAATCAATGGGATTTCTAGCTCTAAAAATTCCCACGTAATTGTGTTAGTATACATTGTGAAATTCCACTGTCTGTGAATGTAGACAGTGTTTGATCTAACTTGAATTAGTCCAGGAAACTGAAGACAATCAGCTGCTGTGACTTTTGCAGTAGTTCAGAGTTGTCCACCAACTACTCTATGCTAATCCATCCACCCTGTTTATTCATATCACCATCTGCAACAATATTGGCAGCACATTATAAATAACTGTTAAATAACCCAGCATCTTCACTTGTTATAGAGAAATAAATTTTTGTACTTTCGTTTACTCAAAAAAGAATTGAACATGTGCAATATTTTGCTGCTCACAAAACAGAATAGCATGATAGTATGATAGTACACTATTCATTCAGCCTGAGAAAATACTGAATGCTATCAGAATCAACTATGTAAAACAGAGGTATTTCTCTCTCTCTCTCTCTCTCTCTCTCTCTCTCTCTCTTACTATTTGGAGCATGTTAAACATCTGGCTTGGCCAGGATCTTTAGTGTTGTTGTTGTGTCCAGGCAGTGTCACCGTGTCTGGGTCCAAGTCACTGGCAGTGCTCTCCTCGTGACTCAGTATGTGCTCCACCAGGCACTTGACTGCTGCTTCAATGTTTGTGTCCTCCTGTGACAGAGCAGAGCTACACATAAGAACATTTTTACATCTGAGAGCTTTTGCCTTATTTTATGCAGTCTGTGGTAATCATTCCACTATGGACAGTAGAATAAAGATAGAATAAACTATGAAAATCAAACATACATGTGTAGTCATCAAGCTGCTTTATTATAGTAACATATTTAATACACAAACTCATCCCATGAATGGTATGTTCAACCATTACAACAGGCACTGCAATAACAAACACTTTAATGAAATGTATACTTCTGTGTCTTTACTATAGCTGAACATGAACCAGCACATACAAATTAATTTTATGCAAGATGAATGACTACCATTTTAATACAGGTAAAGAAATCTGCTTGCTGAATTGATGCGAAATCTGCTCTGCTGAGAGTCTCATTTTGTTTTCACCTGAAATGCTCTTCCTGTAACCGCTAAGGAGAGCAAACACTTTTTTTAAAGGTGAGAGTCAACTTTACTCTCAACCACCTGCTATATTTTTGATGTTGTGCACAAATCAGAGTGAAATTCAAACCATTTTAAGTGCAGAAGCCAACAGATCTTATGCAGTAGGCTGTTAATATTTATCTCAGTATTTCATGCCATGGTCATATGTTTCCTGTCTCACACACTGCTGTGTATTTCATTAGAGAACAGGTGTAAGCTGAAATGCATGACTCCCTGAACTGTTACGTGCTACGGATTCACACTAGCTCTGTCCATGTGTTTGCAGAGGCAAAATGCTCTCTTTTTTACACATACATGCAAAGAGCAAACACCAACCTTGAAATCATCCCTGTCTCTGAGTCAGTATATAGAAACATCACAAAGTCATTCAGTTCATTCCTTAGATCCTGAGCTGTTTGTCCAATTAGGGATGAGACATTTTGCAGGAAGATGTGATAAAGCACCTCCTGGCAGCTTAGTGTAGGTCAACATGAAGTGTAATATCAGTTGGCAGTACAAATTTGAACAGCTCTCCCTGGCTGTGACTCCATTTAAACATTATTACTAGTGATCCTTTGGGGTACTGAGGGTCCACTGATTACTCAATTTCAGTTTCTATCCCCATTATACTGCAGATAGCAGTGACAATGAGACTGACTTTAGGAACTTTAATGCATTTGATCTGAAATAATTCAAACAAATTAGAAATTTACAGCTTTAACTCTCTCATTCACACAGTGATTAACATCCACTCACCTTGGCTGAGGTCTCAAACCAGCCCACAAATCCATTTTCCTTGCAAAACGTATCAAGCTTGGGAATCTGGGAACACAGACCCTCCCTTGATTGGTCAGACTTATTGGCAAGCAGAACAGATGGGACTGGTTTGCCACTGCTGAGAGTAACCTTACTGTTCAAGTCATCTTTCCACTTTAGCACTGCTTCAAACGTAGAGGCTCTTGTCACATCAAATACTATAAGCGCTCCAACAGCCTCTCGGTAGTACACCCGAGTCATGTTGCCATAGCGCTCCTGCCCTAGGGAACAAATGGGAAAGGGGATTTGTGAAGAGTATTGATTATATTACTTCTGCTTGTAGTCTAATAGAAATGCTATTTATTGATATAAGCATTGGAAAAGAGGGAGAGAGAGAGAGAGAGAGAGACAAGGAGAAAGAGAGCAAACTAAGCAACAGAGAGAAAGTGAGACAGA